>NC_141627.1:35677883-35977883 GCF_047967505.1 Dipteris shenzhenensis
TAATTGGAGGGAGCACGAGAGAGGAGAGAGTGGGAGGGTGAGAGAAAGAGAGAGAGGGGCGTGCTGCCGTAGCAGCCCATGAGAGAGAGAGAGAGAGAGTAGAGAGAGAAAGAGGGGTGCGTGAGAGTGAGAGAGAGAAAGAGAGGAGAGAGTGGGAGAGAGAGGCGCGCTGTTACAGCAGCATGCTAGAGAGAGAGAGAGAGAGAGAGAGAGAGAGAGGAGAGTAGAGAGAGAGAGAGACAAATGTGAGGAAACTTGAACCTGCATTTTTTCAAACTATAAACCCTTGTGTTTGGAAAAGACACGTGTGCGAAAAGGCAAACTTGTGGAAACTTGAATTTAAAATTTTTCTTTTTTTTTAAAATTTAAAATGAGTTTCACTTTCATTTTCAATTTACTAGTTTAATTTCTCAATTAAAATATTTGGAATATAGTAGAAAAAATGCATTTTTTGGAATATAAAAAGTATAATTTCAAATTTATCACATTAAATTTTTTTTAAAAAGTAGTTTAACTTACATTCGTATATTATTAGTTTAATTTATTTCTTTTTAGGAAGAATTAATATATTCTTCTATGTAAATATAAAATTTTTTATTTTAAGTCTTATTCTCTTAATTTTACGTTTAAATTTTCATATTTTTCATAAACTTTAAGTTAAATTAAATTTATTAATATTTCAAATTTTGTGATTCAAACTAATAAGAATTTACTTTGTCAAAATTTAAACTTCTTATGAATGTGAATTTTAAATTCTTATTAGTTTTAAGTTAAATTAATTTGAATTAAAAAAAGGTTTGGGGGTTTGGGTTTAAGGTTTGGGGATTGGGGGTTTAGGGTTTAGGGTTTGGGAGTTAGGGCTTAGGGTTTGGGGTTAGGGGTTAGGGGTTTATGGGTTTGGGGTTAGTGTTTAGGGCATGAGTATTTGGGGGTTAGGGTTTAGGTTTTGGGGTTCAGGGTTTAGGGATTAGGGTTTAGGGTTTGGGTTTAAGGTTTAGGGTTTAGGGGTTTGGGTTTAGGGTTTGGGAGTTTAGGGTTTAGGGTTTAGGGTTTAGGGTTTGGGAATTTGGGTTTAGGGTTTAGGGTTTAGAGGTTTGGGTTTAGGTTTTAGGGTTTTAGGGTTTGGGTTTAGGGTTTGGGGGTTAGGGTTTTGGGTTTTTGAGTTTGGGTTTAGGGTTTAGGGTTTGGAGTTTGGGGTTTGGAGTTTAGGGTTTAGGGTTTGGGTCTAGGGTTTAGGGTTTGGGGGTTAAGTTTTAGGATTCGAGGGTTTCAGTTTTGGGTTTGGGGGTTAGGGGTTAGGGGTTAGGATTTAGGGTTTAGGGTTTGGATCCAATTTAAATTTTTAGTTTTTATTATTTTTCATAAAGTCAAATTTAAATTTATTAAGATTTTAATTTCTTATTAATGTGAATGTTAAATTCTTATGAGTTGTAAGTAAATTAGTTTTTGTAAATACAAATTTTGTCTTTTTTAAACTCGCAACCTGAGTATATTAAAAAGAACAATGGAAAATAGATTATTTCTTGCTTTTAACTCGCAACCTAAGCATATTAAAAAGAACAATGGAAAAGAAATTATTTCTTGCTTTTCTTCGCTTCAACGGTTGGTGTAGTCTAGATTAGCATAGATTAGTTTGTCCTTAGAGGAGAGAACTCCAAAAAATTCAATCAAAGCCATGCTCAAAATTTCCCAACTAGTTCCTAATTGGAGTCGGTCCATTCATTCACATTCAGTTTCACACTCACAACAACCCTACCATTTAAGCAACGATCAAGGTTTTAAAGCTTTCAAGATGATTGGAAGTTGTATCAGTGGGATAGGATAGATTACAATTGAATCAATTATGGGACTGGACAGAGGAGATTATATTTGTACCAGTTGTGGGAGTTGACAGAGCATATTGCACTTATATCAGATAGACTTCAGATTTGTATTCGATTGTACTTTATTTCATTTCACACTATCCACGAGTTCATTGTAAATACTTATTTTTTTTCACATTTACGCATGTATTTAAGCCTTGTAAAGCCTTTTAGGCTATTCCCAAAGCATGAAATTAGCACTTATACAATTGAGAAGAATGAAAACTTGAGGTGTATGAATGGGACTCATTGTACTTTTGATTTATCAAAGTAATTGTAGTTTTCATGCAAAAGTATTATAGTTTTTGTACCTAAAATTTTTGTTGTGCTTTAATATAGGATGGATCTTGAGTCTACGACATTTGTCAATGGTATGATACTGAAATACAATGGAAGAATTTATGCCCCAAAGGACTTCACAAACTAGACCGTCGTTCTTGACACAACAAAGAAAGCATGGTTCTTGGTATCGAGCAAAGGAAATCTCATTCTAGTGATGACAAAGAGAGAGTTGGAGAAAGATGAGTAGGCATCAGATGTATCTTTCTCAAAGAGCAATTTGATTTAAGGGGGCACCTTACTAGGAATAAAAATTGAAAAAGATAGCAATACGATGATGATTTACACAAAGTCAAGAATGAGCAACAGATGTTTCTTCTTTCAAAGAAAGATGCAATGCACTTTATGATGCCGTCGCCAAAAGCATCTAGATTTCCTAAATTGGTTCTTGCAGTGGAGATCCTCAAACATGTGTGGGAGGAATTTCCCATTGAGGAAGCAAGAAAAATGCAGTCAAAGATAATCCTTTAATACTTTCAGGTTGTCATTGAACAAGGTTCAACTTCATTGGAGGGACCTAAGGTGCAAGAATCCACACATGAGAAAGGAAGTGATGAGACACACCATGTAGACCTGGTTCATGGTAATACAAATGAGAGAGGAATTGGAGTGGGTGAGACAGAACACATTGTAGCATTGGATGAGGGTCTTGTACACGTGGATGCATACAAGGGATCTACATCTGAGACAGGAATTGAATTGGTTGAGACACGACATGCATTAAATGATATAGGACATGCACATGCATCTCAAACAGGAATTGAATTGGTTGAGACATGACATGCATCTGATAATACAGGACATGCACATGCATCTCTTGTTCATGGTATTACTCACTTAGATGGTGTAACTCATGAAGTTGATGGAATAACAGAACAAGTGTAGCCCTTGAGTATACTTGAAGTTGAGGCAATAGAAGAAGAAGTAGGGTGATCTAAAGCAGTTCACATAGAGCCGCTAAAAAATAAACCCCGATGTCAAATGCAAAAGGCGAGTACTTCACAAGCTATAGTTCCAAGTCCTATAACTCAAAAAAGAGGTCATTCATATACAAAGAAAGGGCAAAGAAGAGAAGAGGAAGAACACGAAGAGGATGCAGAGGGTCTTGAAATGGAGTTAGATTCAAAAGTAGAAATGTTATTAACAATGAAGAACCTAAATCTTTGCTTGAATGAGGTTGTGACAGATGAGGATCCAGGATATATATGGGGCCAGAAGACTCAAGTTATACATGCTTCAATGGTGGTCAAAGCAAGCGTCTTCACCAACAATAGGACTTAGACATTGTCTATGCTGAAAAGAATTTTCAGGCTTTGATTGATGGAAAAAAACCAGTTGTTTCTAATTTGGTACTCCGTCCAAGGGCATTTTGGCCAATGAGAGGAGATTCTAGTCAATCCATCGATTTCTCTCAGCCTATAGATTTTGAGATGCAATTCACTAAGTTCCTCGAAAAATAAGTTCCCTCATTTCAAGAAGGGCAGAGTTTAGTGAATGATCCAGAACGACATATAAAGGATGCCAATAGAAATTTCTTAGCTCCTTCCATCTTGCCTTACCTCCTCTAGTTACCTTCCTCGCTCTTGTTACCTTCCTCCTCTCATTTCAATGGATCTTTTTGAAGTAATTGATTCCATTGAGGAAGCCATTGGCAGCACCAAACTATGGATTGCAGAGAACCAAGGAAAGAGAGAGGAGAGAAAGTGAAATCCAACTCTGTTAACCCAGTATGAGAAGGATGACTTTTCTTGTCAGAAGAGCTTAGAGAAGGAGGAGAAAAGAAAAATAAGTATGGCTACTAGTGAAATAGATAAATTGCAGTCATATAGGAGAGAGCTGACAGACTTTCAAAGTGAGATATTTTTGCTTGTGGCTCGTTATGGAAGATTTCCACCCCAGGAAGCGCAAGCCATTTGGAATAAACAAAGTGTTATGCAGGAGAGAATTCATCAATCCTTACTTCTCTTTTGTAATTTTAACTACATTGATGAGGATGAGATGAGCTAGGTTGAACTTAGGATAGAGAGAGAAAATAGATTTGCCCTCCCAATGAGAGGCTTATTGTAACTTTTGGTGTTTTTCAACACCTTTATAAAAATTGTGAGAGTTTGCTACTTCCACTTGTAACTTTTGAAAGTGTTTCCTAAACACTATTATAAATATTAAGAGAGTTTACAATTGCTGAATCTTATTTTTTTGTGTAACATATCTCAGGCTTAATCTCAGGCTTATTGTAACTTTTAGCGTTTGTTAACACCTTTATAAATATGGTGAGAGTTTCCTTAATACTGTAACTTTTGAAGGTGTCTATTAACACCATTAAATATTAAGAGAGTTTACAACTGTTGAATCTTATTGTTTCTTGTAACTTATCTAGGCTGTGTTAAATTTTATAATTTTAGTTTCATCTCCTTTAAAAATATATTAAAAAATGCTTGTTTTTATGTTTTTATATGTGCTTTGAAGATTGGTTTTTTCTTAAATTTTATCCGAAAACTAGTCGAAAAGTGTATGTAAAAATGAATTTGTACATTGACAAGTCCAAAATTAATGAAATAAGTGTTTGCAAAAAATATAAAACAACATTGTGTGTGGTCAAATGGTGCTACCTCTCAATTTAAATCAGCCCATGGATTCTACTTCATCTCAAGGTTCAAATCCCTGACCGTTCTAGACATGATGTGGAATTTCTTTAGGTCTAGCCATGGCAAGGGTGAGCATGATGGATGCAGTGTTGTTATTAAGCAATCTCTGTTTAAACACCAATTAGCATGCCCGCAAGGAAAACTCAATGATGCCCATGATGTTGTAACATGGCTTATAGCCAACCTCTCCATAGGTGCACACTCAACATACAGTAAACAAAGCCTTAGTATGTAGAGTGTTCCATGAAGTAAAAGTGGATGAAGTGCAAAGGAGAAGCCAGCATGATTGCAAGAAAATTAAAGTTCATGGTCTGCACAGCATATGGGGCTTTTCAAACAACCAACTAGTTAAAACAAGAAAACTTTCTTGTTTCTGCAGTGTGTGCATCATAGGGAATCATGACGATTGTGAGAACATTACAACTATGAAGACATGGGAGCGAGTTTTCCCTCTACGTTTAGATGGAGTGGCAAACAATGGAGAGACAAATGACTCACCACAGGGGAGAGTTTCCATGACCTCACTGACTGTCTAGAAGAGAGGGATAACTTTGTAGTTGTCACAACATCTGGGGAGAACGAGGAAGATGACCCATAGTTTCTGTTGTTGCAGTGCACAAAACCTAAGCACAAGGTTGAGGAAACATTTAAGGATAATTGGGGAACAACCTATGAGAAGTGGGATGTAGTAGTTGGAGCCTTTTAGTACCAAAAAACATCCAAGACAGGCTGCAATTAGGAACTACTACATAAGAGTCCACAAACATGTGTGTAGTCTCATCTAGTAAGAGCTATTAAGTTCCAGATGCAACTTGTGCCAAAATGAAAGAAGGGCAAGAGTGTCTTTAAATTGGATTTAGACATACATGAGCACATCTTGGGGTGTCTTGGAGCGGTGGACAAGGACGACTGAGATAGTACTAAGAAAATGTATGTAGTCTCATTGCAAGGAAACAATATGTCCACTTGTCCTAGAAAATGGAATTTGTATTTGAGACCATGCTCCTTTTTAGTATATCCCAAACAACCACCATGCTGGTTTTATTAATATGTTTTTGTTAGATATCAATGCTGCACTCTCGTGTAACTATGCGAGAACCAACTAACTCTACTTGTAAGCCCCCCATATGAGGAGAAGGCATTTGAGTAGCTCACTTATCTGGTAGGTCTTGGTTTGGACACTAGATGGGGGCCATGTGTGGCCTAATGGCTGGACGGCAGATAGAGTTGGCACACCACCAACTAGGCTACATGCAAGTGTGGGAAGGCATCCCTTGACTGACCGCGCTGAGGGTAGATGGAGCATTTCCCGGGGTAGTCCACTCTCAGGTTGCGGGCCCATTTGGAGCCTTAGATGATCCCAGATGGCTCTAGGCCAAACAAAAATCGTAGGTGAGTTGCTTTGTTTTGTGCACTGGTTCTATCGTATGGTCGGTGGCCCCGACCCCTAGTTGACCATTTTGGGTGGACTGGGTCGGTCACCCAATTGAGCCTAACCGACTATGACTGGTGGCTATATAAGAGCAAGCCCATGAAGTCGATTTCATCACTGGCTACAGTAACCCTGATTCCTTAGCATCCAGCCTCCATCTTCTACTGTTTCCAACATGCCATCGAAGCTTCTTTCACAGGAGCGCATGGTTGGGAGGCAGTGCCATCTATTGTATCAGTTTTATAGTAATCAAATTTTTGATTCTCCATACTATCTTGTTTTCTCTCTTGCGTACAAGATCCTGTTATCTGTTGAGCACAGACGTTGTATTATTTTCTTACATGGTATTAGAGATTGGACTCTAGCAAGAAGATTTGGTAGTGTGTTTTTTGTTTGCGAGCAGATTGTGAGAGATGGCCCAACCCGCAAGACTGCGAATCCCACCGTTTGGTGAAAGCAGAAAGTTGGACGACTCTAACTATCCACTCTGGAAGTTCAAGATGAAGACCATCCTAAGTGCATATGAGCTTTGGGACACTGCTACTAGGGTGGACGTGAGGCCGGTTGCGAGACCAGATCCAGCCAATGGGACAACAGATAGTACCAACTGCAGATGAGATTCTCACATGGACAAGAAGAAATGTAGATGCATTGTGTTCTATTTTCTACAGTGTTAGTGATTCCATCATGGCATTAATTCAACATGTCACCACAGTGGAGGAGGCATGGACGGTCTTGAAAAATCAGTACCAGGCCACGAATCACAATCTGGAGACTCAACTCGCGAACGAGAAGTTGTATAAGTCTAAAGCGGCAGAGAAGTTCATCACCAAGGTGAAGAATCTACGTGATCAGATGATTGCGATTGGCATCACCATCACCAGTGAGAATCTAGCACGAAGGTGCATACGGATTCTCCCACCAAAGTACGACGGTCTTGTTATGGTGTTGAATATGCAGAATAGAAATCTGCTCCTCAACTTTGAGGATTTTAGTGCGATGCTTTTGAAGGAGGAGATGTGTCAAAAGATGAGGACTGGAGAAGATTCGGCTTTCTGGACCGAATCAAAGAAAGGTAAGGGTAAGGACTCTGGTAACCCATCTTCTTCTAATGATAAAAAAGAAGAAGATCAAGTGCTTCTATTGCAACAAGGTAGGGCACAAGCAAAATGAGTGCCAAAAGAAGATTGCAGATGAGAAGAATGGAGTAAAGAAAGAGTCCAGCAACACCGCATAGGTACTACCAGTAGAGCTGTTTATCGCAATTAAGGAGATTTGCACGGAGGCAGTTCATGTACCTGTGGATGAACTGTGGATCATTGATAGTGGTGCATCGTGCCACATGACCAGTCAAAAGGATTGGTATACCTCTCTACAGTCGGTAGGGAATGACATCCTAGTAGCAGTTAGCAATGATGCAAAATGTCCAGCAAAAGGAAAAGGTATGATTGCTCTCAAGTCAGATGGAGTTGTAAAATAGTTGTCCCATGTTCTTTATGTGCTAGATATCGAGAAACTTGTTGTCCATTTTTGCAATCACGGATCGGGACCTCAAAGTTCAATTCAATAAGAATGGCGCATAGATTCTGGATCTTCAAGGGAAGGTCATTGGTAAAGGTACACGGTGCAACAACATTTATGAACTCTCAGCTTTCAGTTCTCGAGCGGATGTGAAGAACGCTAAGCTATGGCATGAGATGTTTGGTCATCTAAACCTTAGTTCTTTGAAGGAGATGCATAAAAGTGGAATGATTGTAGACCTACCAGAAATTTCAGATCTGCCCGATGTATGTGAAGCTTGCATGATGGGCAAGCAACATCAGCATCCCTTTCCTAAAGAGGCCAACAGGGCAAAGGCTCATCTAGAGCTCGTTCACACGGACCTCTGCGGAAAGATGGAGATGGAAACTTTGGGTCATGATGCTGATCGAAGACTACAGTAGAAGGATATGGATATATTTCCTGAAGACTAAAGACGAGGCTTTTAGTAGGTTCAAGGAATGGCATGTAATAGTCAAGAAAGAAAGGGGAGGAAGGTGAAGAAGTTGAGATCAGACAGAGGTGGAGAGTTCACATCAACTGAATTTGAAAGTTACTACAAAAGTCACGGAATCAAGAGGCAGAAACCCCCGCCACATACATCACAGCAAAATGGAGTAGCAGAACACAAGATGCACATCATCTTGCGAAATGGGCCAAAGTATGATGAAAGGGAAAGATTTGCCAAAGACTTTCTGGGCTGAAGCATGTAACACTCTAGTTTACATCTTGAATCGTAGCTACACGAAGGCTGTGAATGGGATGACTCCACTGCAAGCCTTTTCTAGTAAGAAACCTTCAGCTGCACATTTCAGAGTTTTTGGATGTGACTGTTTTGTGCATGTCCCTGATGCTACTAGGACCAAATGGGAACCAAAGAGCCAAAAGTGTATTTTCTTGGGCTACAGTGAAGAGGCGAAGGGTTACCATCTCTATAACCCTATTACCAAGAAGGTAATTTTAAGTTGTGATGTGGTCTTCTCAAAACAGCCGCATCAATTGGAGGAGGATGCTTCCTTCCCAGACAACCAGGACCAGGATATCCATCCAGTGCCGCCACCAATAGTAGACCGAACTCCCCCAACAGTGCTTGGGAGGATTCAAGACAAAGAAGATAAAGAAGAGCCTGTAGAACCACAACGGCAACGGCCATTCCCAAAGTGGGTAAAGTAGCCTTTGGATGGCAGAGAATCTCCAGCCATTGAGAAGGAACCATCTGAACACTGCCGGTCCAAGAGATTAGAGGAGCAAAGAAGGGCGCAGGAACACTTGGTCAACTATGCTTTGATGATAGAAGTGATCCGTGCTGATGAACCCAAGTGTCTTGAAGAGGCACAGGGCGATGATAGGTGGATGGAGGCTATGCAGTCAGAGTATGGCTCGATAATGAAGAAGAACACTTGGGACCTTGTGGATCGACCACCAAAACGCAAGGTAATCGGAACCAAGTGAGTGTACAAGACCAAGTACAAGTCCGATGGCACATTGGATAAGTACAAGGCTCGGGTCATGGTAAAAGGATTTACACAGGTACATGGTTTTGATTATCAAGATACTTTTGCTCCCATAGCTCGACTAACCACAATTCGCAGTGTTTTAGCTTTAGCTGCCCGGGGAAGTTGGCCCGTGTTTTAGATGGATGTGAAATCCGCCTTTTGGAATGGAGATCTGGTATACATGGAACAACCATCAGGTTTTGAGATCCCTGGTTCAGAAGGTAAAGTATGCAAACCGAAGAAGGCACTTTACGAGCTGAAATAGGCCCCACGAGCATGGTACCAGCGAATTGATGCCTACTTTCTGCAAAACAGGTTCAGGAGGAGCCCATCTGATGCAAATTTGTATATCTTCAGAGAAGGAGGCAGGTGTACGATCGTGGTCCTTTATGTGGACGACCTTGTCATAACAGGGAACCATGAAGAGAAAATCTCATAGGCGAAGCATTTGCTAGGAAGAGAGTTTGAAATGACAGACCTCGGACTGATGCATTTCTGTTTGGGGATTGAAGTTTGGCAGGAGCCAAAACAGATCTTCATTTCATAGCTGAAGTATGCTGGAGCGAAGGCATTTGGCATGGCTGAGTGCAAGACAGTTGGTACCCCTATGGATGTTGACGTGAAGCTCTCAAATGAGGATTCATCACCACTGGTGGACGAAGCGAAGTATAGAAGGCTTGTGGGCAGCTTGATTTACCTGTTCAACACACGGTCGGACATCAGTTTTGCGATTGGTGTACTAAGTAGGTTTTCCAATAAGCCTTGGGAGAACCATTGGTGGAGGGCAGGGATGCGCATGCTAAAATACATCAAAGGCACACCTATACCAAGGGCAACATCTTTGACTCACCTATACCAAGGGCAACATCTTTGACTCGGATTGGGCAGCAGTAGGAGATCAGTGACAGGGTACTATTTCTCACTTGGATCTGGGTCAGCAAGAAGCAACCCACAGCTGCTCTTTCTTCTACTGAGGCCGAGTACAAATCTGCATGCTTTGCTTCTTGCGAGGCAGTGTGGTTGAGGAGGATTTTAGGGGACATTTGTGTAGTGCAGAATAAGCCTACACAGTTATCATGTGACAATCAGAGTTGCATGGCGATTGCAAAGAACCCGATGTTCCACGCTCGCACAAAACACATTGAGATTCAATATCACTTTGTACGCGAGCTCATCATGGATGGAGAGGTCGACTTAGTGTATTGTCTGACTATAAAGAATGCTGCAGACATCTTCACAAAGGCTCTTGGAAGAGACATGCTGTGTTGAGAGTTGTGGTGCCATGAGCACTTGTAGAGCAAAGGTATGAGCAAAGGGCAAGCTGCCACATGGCATGGAAGAGATATCCCACATGTGAGTAAGCAAATGGATGTAAGTACCCTCACCTATAAAAGGGAGGTTCATTGAAAGTAATATAAAATCAAGCACTTTGCACTATCTCAAGATTCTCTTTATGAGACCAAGCTAATCTATCTTGGAACCTAATTGACTTGAGGTACATGTCATGAGCACTCTCGTCATCATGTTTCCACACAGGTTCCATCCACCTTAGAGTGCTCCATAGTTCTTGAGGCACACATGTTTTGTCATGGTATCAGAGCTTAGGTTTAGCTCTCCTAGTTTAGCTCATTAGTAGTTCACTAGGATTGCTCCCATTCCTAGATTAGTTGTAGGCATGTCTTAGGAGCTCATGTTTTTCTCCTAGGTTAGTTTTTTGTTCTAGATTGAGGGAGAATTCCGTCCATCTGAGATTGAAAGGTTTCCTTTCATCTTCTTCAATTCAATTCATTGTTTCTTTGAGAGACATTGTGTGTGTAAGAGAGAGAGTATCTTCTTCTTCATTTTGACTTGAGAGATGTGAGAATAAGATTTTCAAAGTTTGAGAGGTGTAGTGTGAGGAGTTTTGCTTCTCTGTCTTTCAAACTACAACTAAGGTGGCCTATCTACAACATCTAAGCTCCTATCTACAAAGGAGGAGTGACTAGCAGCATGACAATGCAGGCAACAACAAGCACAAATTTCTCATAATCCTCGTGAGACAACACGTGAAGGTGATCGTTCCGAACTCTAAAATGCATCGAAGATGATGCCCTTCCTTCTACTTCGGCGCTAGGAGAGCCATCAGACTTCATCCGCCCATTGCGGAGGTGCCTCTCCTGCAGAGGTGCTAGAAGAAAGGCCCTCTGATAAGCTTTCTGCCTCCTTGCTCGTGCTGTTGGCCTCGGAGGCTGCAGAGCGCGCTACAGAGCCGCAAGGAGAGTTCTGCCACTCGAAGAAATTGTGACGGCTCTCAACAAACGAGCCCCTCAATAGCCCGTAAGGCAAGGCGGCCTCTATGTGACAACCTCTGAGCTCCCCCGCCATTAGCTCCATACGATCAACAACTCAGCTCCGGCAGTGATAACTGGCCTTTGCGACTCTTCGGTTCTTCGAATTTTCGCATTTGGATCCACTCCAGCTGCCCTTGTCGATTGCATAGCACGGTGGCAGCCTTTCTTCAGCTTAACGTCATGGGAACGGAGCTTGGGAGCGATAGGAGGAGATGGCTACAAGCTTATCCCACAGTTGAGCTTCTCCAACTCTGCTGCGCCATCACTCCCTATAGTCTAAGCTCTCTGCTCCAAGGCTCCACCCGATCATCTCGATATGAACCGCCGTTAATGGAGTGCAATTCGATGGCCACACAGCAGGGTCCGAATCCAACAACCAGGGCTCCGAGCAGCAGCATCCTCAATGCTCTCTAGCAGCCAAAGCCGTGCCTCTCAAAAACGGCAGCCCGTTCACAATAGAAGCGCCAGAGCAATTTCAGCTCCTAGCTCTCCATAGCTTTAGACCTGCAGCTAGCCAACTCTCCTGCTCAGCCCACGCTCTAGATTTGCAACTCGGACTCCCCCAAAGAGCTCCAAATGGCATCACGGTCTATAGCAGCACCCTGATCTCCAAACGGTGGAAATCTCCATCAGAAATTCCAAAGGCTTCTTCCATTGACGGACATGTGGCAAGATAGGATTTAACTATAGTTACCTTAATGATCACCATGGTTAGGTTTAGTTGCATGGACCATGGTTAAGTTTTCTTAAACTTGGGTAAATTCAGTTCAGTCAGAAGATTGCCAAGTGGCATAGGGCCCCTTGCCAAGCACAGTTCTGCAAGTAGCATGTGAATCTCTGTGCCACATCATCAAAGGTCCATCTTTCTTCACAAAATCTTCAACAAGCCGTAACTCCCTATCCAGGAGGAATTTGAACATGCTCCAAAAAAAAAAAATGATCGTCTTTCCAAGCTCTACATGCTTCTCAGATCAGAACCATTCTTAGCAATTAGACATTGCCAATATTGAAAGAAATCAATTGGTAAGGCCTTTGCAACAAATGAAAAAGCAAAGCATGAATGCACACATCCTTATCATAAGCATGCCAAAAGCACAAGTGCATGAGATGACCATAGCACGAAGCATGGCATCCACACATAAAGCATCAAGGCACATGGAAGAACAAAGCATCATGCATCAAACTACGTCAAGCGAAGAAGCAAATGCCATCGACATGAAGTATTGAAAAGCAAAAACCTTGCCAACCTTGCCTATGTTTTGTAAATCAAACCTGACCACTTGAGAGTAGCTATGAAAGCACCCAAGGGAAGTATTGACATGTAAAAACCACACTTTACCACCTTAAGTAGCAATGTATGCGCACTAAGGGGAGGTGATGGAATGTAACTCACATCTGACCACCTTGCAGTAGCCAAAGGATTATGGCACCAAGGGGAGGTGTTGAGAGTTGTGGTGCCATGAGCACTTGTAGAGCAAAGCTATGAGCAAAGGGCAAGTTGCCACATGGCATGGAAGAGATATCCCACATGTGAGTAAGCAAATGGATGTAAGTACCCTCACCTATAAAAGGAGGTTCATTTGAAGTAATATAAAATCAAGCACTTTGCACTATCTCAAGATTCTCTTTATGAGTCCAAGCTAATCTATCTTGGAACCTAATTGACTTGAGGTACATGTCATGAGCACTCTCTTCATCATGTTTCCACACAGGTTCCATCCACCTTAGAGTGCTCCATAGTTCCTGAGGCACACATTTTTTATCATGCTGGAGATGCAACTTCATCGACTTGGCATTGGGCCAAAAAAGTAAGTTCACTTGCGGGAGGACATTGAGGGAGGGTGTTAGATATCAATGCGCCACTCTCGTGTAACTACGCAGGAACTAGCTAACTCTACATGTAAGCCCCCCATATGAGGAGAAGGCATTTGAGTAGCTCGGTTATCCGGTAGGTCTTGGTTTGGACACCAGATGGGGGCCATGTGTCACCTGATGGCTGGACGGCTTCAGATAGAGTGGCACACTGCCAACTAGGCTACATGCAAGTGTGAGAAGGCATCCCTTGACTGACCGCACTGAGGGTAGATGGAGCATTTTCTGAGGTAGCCCACTCTCGAGTTGCGGGGACCCTTTGGAGCCTCAAATGATCCCGAATGGCTCTGGGCCAAATGGCAACCGTAGGTCAGTTGCTCTATTTTGTGCACCGGTTCTATCGTATGGTCGGTGGCCTATTTCAAGATCGACCCCCAGTCGCATTTTGGGAGGACTGGCTCAGTCACCCAATTGAGCCTAACCGACGACAAGTGGTGGCTATATAAGAGCAAGCCCGTGAAGCCCATTTCATCACTGGCTATAGAAACCCTAATTCCTTAGCATCCACCCTCCATCTTCTACTGTTTCCAGCATGCCATCAAAGCTTCTTTCACAGGAGCGCACGGTTGGGAGGCAGTGCCATCTATTGTATCAGTTCTATGGTAATCAAATTTTGGATTCTCCATACTATCTTGTTTTCTCTCTTGTGTATGGGATCCTGTTATCTGTTGAGCACAGACATATTATTTTCTTATAGTTTTTGTAAATCCCAAATGGTAAATCCCATGCTTGTTTTTAGTATATCACAACAACCACTGCATTGGTTTCCCATAACGAATCCACACATCCACAAATCCATTCATCTTGTAATAATAGAAGCAAACCACCACACTGGTGGCTGTTAATATCCTAGTACATCCAACCACCATGCTAGCGATAACTTATTCTGCACTACTACCATGCTATCCATATGCTATAACCGTGCTATCCTAAAACTTGTTGCATAGTGCTATACTAAAACAATCCCCTTTAGACTGTTTATCATTTCGTTAACCATCATATTGCATCCCATGCTTGTTTTTAGTATATCCCAACAACCACAATGACAGCTGGTTTCCCATAACGACTCCACACATCCTATAAATCCATTCATCTTGTAATAGTAGAAGCAAACCACCACACTAGTGGTTGTTAATATCCTAGTACAACCAACCACCGTGTTGGTGATAACTTATCCTACACTACTACCGTGCTATCCCTACACTACTTCCGTGCTATCCTAAAATTTGTTACATAGTTCTATACTAAAATAGTGCCCTTTATACTGGTTATCGTTAACCATCAGATTTCAACAACTAGGCTACTTAAAACATTTAAGTACTAACATGGAAGTAGGTCGATACAAAATCAAGTGTTACGAGCACCATGAGAAAGTCCACAAGTCCAAGAAATGTCTACAAGATTTTTATTTTTTAAAAATACAATGCCATTTTGTGACTTAAGGAAATTCTAGACTCCCAACTATCTTATTAGCCTTTCTGTAGCAAGCATCTCCCAACTCTTTAGGCCAGTCTAATGCACAATGGTAGACCTCTTTAGACACTTGGATTACACAATGCTTGCTTGACTCTGTCGACTTGTACACCCATGGTAACTCCTCCTTTCACTAAGGGTCCTCTTCATCTTGATCTTTGCGCTCTATACATCTTTGCACCTCTATCATGTCCTACCAAAAGAAACCTACATCATGAGCTTGACAAGTACCTTAAAGAATTAGGAAAAACAATAGCCAGGGAAATTAATATTCACCGTCTCTACCAACTCCAAGTAATACACCCACCACCGAAGCATGTCCTCCTTGTTGATCTATTTTCCTCCTTCCCTGCATTTGTTTCTGCGAGGATGTCATCCAACATCATTTTCATATAGAACAAAGGCATTCCAAAGTTTTTTGGGTATGCCATATATTCGCAGTAGGTGGATCAGTGCACAAAGTTTGGATCAGTGTATAGAGTTTTGGGGCTAGATTTCATAATGGGCTCTTAGTTGTGTCTGCACTGCACTTAAATAGGGAGAGAGTTCATTGAGCCCAACCTTCTCAATCTTTAGTTTTGTGTTAGTTGTCCAATTGAAATCTTTGAGTTCATTGAGCCCAACCTTCTCATTCTTCAGTCTCGTGTTAGTTGTCTAATCAAAATCTTTCATCTCACATTAGTTGTCTAATCAAAATCTTTCGTCTCACATTAGTTGAATAATCAAAATATTTCAGTCTCACGTTAATGATCTAATCGAAATCTTTCATCTCACATAATGGTCCTTAGCATGGATCAAAGGACACTATCTAGCCACATAGCTAAGAAAACTTTGCCCAAGTAAACTTTGGAGAAGATTAACAATTCAATAAATTACACACAAATTACATAGATTACATCTCAAAGACTCCTTTCCTTCAGTTTACATCTCAAGGACTCCTTGTTGAGCTCCCTGATTGCAGGCTCAGCCCTCCTTGCTCCTTTGCAAAATGGGACTAGTTCCTTCCTGTAGGGGCCCAGCCCCTCCCTACATGCCACTCCCTCTTTCCTTGATTTGAGCTTCTTGGTTGTAGGCTCAACCCTTCTTGCTCCTTTCTAAAGGGGGTTGGTTCCTCCCTTCAGGCTCCTTTTCCTCGCAGTCAGGCTCGATCTTGGTCTTCTTCAATTTGAGCTCCTTGTCTTTTGTATCTTTTGCCCAAATGGCAAATTGAGCTGTAGCATCTACTTTCTCATCGTAGATAGCTGTAGCCAGAAGGCACATTTGATCTGTCCCATGACCTGGGCAATGGCAAATGGCAAATGGCATTCTCTACATAGCGATTTTATATGTACAAACACCCCAAACAGTGAGTCATGAAAAACAACAACGAGTCATGAGTTGTCGTTTGCACAACAGGCTATTATGAATTTTCACTAGTCTTAAATATTGATCAATTCTACAATGTTTTGAAGACATTAATGAGAATTATTTCCATAACTTTTACAAAATAAGCATAATTTCAAACTTTTTTTGAAAAATATACATATTGCTAATTGAAATATGAAAAAGTTTCTACTTTTCACATCAAATGACAAATTGAAAAAAACAAAATCAATGATACGATCTAATATTCTTTGAAACTACTAATAATTCATGCATGTCTACATAAAGTATAATACATTACTTACTTATAATTACAAAAATGTGTTTTTTCTTCCACGAAAACTTCATCCCAATCATTGAAGTTCATTCTTATTATTGAATTAGAGAATATATGTGGTGTTAAGATAAGTAGGTATATGTCATCCATAGACAAAGAAGAGGCTTGTTAAAGAAAATATTTTGATACATGTAGAAAGAAAATCAAATATCTAAACGATCAAATTTTAGACGATTGTGAGTAGTACATTTAGTGGTTTACTTTATTTTGATCTAAATATGAATCATAAAGATGAAAACTATTGTCCTTTTTAAAAATGATGTAAATCTAGATTCTAGAATCCACTTTGCTGTGAGAAAATTGAACGGATAAAAATTTTTGTCAATGAAACAAAACTTTCATCCAAAAAAAGGAAAATTATCTAGCATGAGTGAATGCAAATGTCATTCTAGTATAAGGAAAAACATTTCATCACGTAAAACTTTCATTGACGAAAAATTTCCATCGATGGAATTTTTTTTCCGTTGATGAATTTTGGGATTCCAAAATCTAGTGGGATTCTTGAATCCCAAATTTCATTGACGAAAATTATTCATCAACGGAAAAAAATTTCATCGATGGATTGAAAGTTCCGTCGACGAAAAAAAATTCCGCCGGTGAGAATTTTCCATTGATGAAAGTTTTACGTGACGAAGCTTTTTGAACTATGTTTTGTTCATTCATAAATTGAAATTCATCTTTTTTCATATGAAATTTTTATTCTATTGACAAAACTTTACTCTTTTTCAGACAAAAAAATCATTATGTTCAAGCTTGTCAACATAGTGGATTCTAGTATCCAAAACTTCATATCTTCAAAAAGATAGTTGCTAGCATACTCATGCTTCCAAATCTAGCCTTTTTAAAATAAAAGCTATAGTTTTGCAAAGGCTAGAGCTCTGAATCGAACCAATAGACCGAAACACAGTAAATGATAAATTGTACTTATCAAGACCGTTTACAATTTTACCATTTGAGTCATTGGGCTTTTATCTAAATCTAGAGACATACTTGCTTTGAATAAACCTCTTCTATGGTCGTGGACTCCATATATACCTACCCATCTTAATGTCAAAATATATTAAAATTCAACCATTTGATCAATTGTGTATAAAAAAGAAAAGTTGTTTTGTTAGACAATGCACTAAAAGTGTTTCATCAAATTATATTAGATCTTAAAGTCACATCATTTTACGAATTATCAATTTGTGGATAGCATGCTATGTACAACAAGGATTCTAGAAATGTGTACTTATCCATGAGGGCAATGTTGTTACTTATGTGGAAGTCAATTCATAAAAGTTATTTCAACCAATGGACTTTAGGGAACATATCATCTAGAGGTGCTTAAACAATGCAGTAAAAGAAAAAAAAAAAAGGAATTCATCGATGTGTGGACATGCTTGATTTATAGGATGTAGAAATCCTTGTATATGGATTTGAGTTAAAAATACATGGGCACTTACGTGAAAAACAATTGATATTTTACAGCAAAAGCTCTAACGACTCTCTTATTTGAATGAAGGAGTTTCTTCTTCTTTGTAATTTGTCGCGTTTTTCAAATTAAAGAAGTGAACACTTTTTTCAATTGATAATACTAGACATTTTTGGGTTCTAGAGTAAAATGTAAGTAATATTTTATGCATTCTTTTTTCATAAAAGTACTAGTTTTTAAAAATGTTTGACATGAAGTGTATATTTCGTCCCTCTAATTTTGACAAAATGCACATTTTTTGGGATTTTTTCCAAATATGGAGTTGACTTGTCGTTTTCATGATTTTGTTGTTTTTTTTAATGACTCGGTGTTCCTAAAGTAAAAAACGTGCACAGGGTGGTAGCACGCAGGCCATCGGATATAGCAGTCATCTATGATGGGGGTATGGTAGACCATGCATTTCAGACCCTGCTGCATAGCAGAATAGGCATCCAACTTAACTATTGTGGCCGTTAATACGACATTCTTGCTCTGTACATGATGAAGTTGAATCTTGATTCCTTTATCATCCTAAGGCTGCGGATGTTTTACTTCATCTCCTCCACTCTTTGCTCACTATGTGCAACAGCTTCATCTGAATCCCTCAGCATCCATTGAAGCTACTTAAATTGCTCAAAAACATCTTCATGGCTATTTCCAAGACTTCCACTCTAGTCTGGAAATCTCTCAGGACAACGAACTGCTTTTCATAACTGTCGAAAGCCACAGCAAGCTTGTGCATAGCCCTATCATAATCTTGTTGCAGGGTTTGTAGCTTACTCTTTAGACTTCCAACAGGGTTTCGATAAAACAAACCTCGCCATGGCTACTGCAAATTGCTCCACCGTGGTGGGCTGCTGCAACTTTCTCCATCATCACTGCTCTCGGCATCCTTCCTAGCTTAGAGAGCTACCTCATTGTCTTCTCCACCCCGGCTGCTATTTGCCCCATCCTTCCTAGCCTTGAAGCTCTCTCGTAGTTCCTACATCACCTTTCTGGTTTTTGCATTCTCCCTTTTTAGCTCCTCTATCATCTGGTCTTTTTCAATGCTCAATGCATTCTGCATGTTGCCACAAATTGTGCCATGGATTCAGTAAAGCTCATGTGCAAACCATAGAATTCAATCTTAAAATGAATTTCTTGGTTTTTGACTTTTGCACCAAACACTGTGTTCAACTCATCCCGTGCATCCTTGGCATGATCCTTAGAGTCTATATGATGAATTATGTTTGGTCCCAAGGGCAAACTAATGAGTGTGATAGTGCTGCTTCATCTTTTTCCTTCCAGACATCATTTTGTGCAGTGGGTATGTCTTCTTTTACAATCTTCCAAAGCTTTTGATGCATCAAGAGATACCTCATTTGTGTAGACCAGGTGGGAAATCCTTCCCCAATGAACTTCTCAACAGTTGGGGTGTGTATTGCCATTGCAAAGGTCTTACCAATTGAAGATACTTTCAAATTTGGCAATGAATCTAGTTCAAGGGATAGGTGTTATCCCTATGAACAATTTCACTAGTACGAAAGGATTGGTGAAAGATGTGCTCTATATTCCGCAGCTCAACAAGAACCTCTTGTCAGTAGGTCAAATGATGGAACACAATTATCGAGTCATCTTCGATGGGTGATGAATGCACTATCAGGAACAAATCCAAAAGATGTCAGCTAGTAGCAAAAGGTATCAAAGAAGGATGCTTATACAGAATGCTAGCTATTGTACTAGATAAGCATGCCATGTCAGCTCAACCACAACAGATGCCACTATCTGCAAAATGGCACAAGAGATATGGTCATGTCAATTTCAAGTACTTGTTAGATATCAGGAATCAAAATATGGCAATTGGGATTCCAAAGCTATAGTTTCTTGGAAAAGTTTGCGAAGTGTGCTGCTTCGGCAAACAAAAGTGAACCAAACTTTGGCAGAAGTGCCTCTCATGCATGAGGTATTTTTGATTTGATACATACAAATGTATGGGGTTATGCCCAATCCCGCAGCATCAATGGTTCACTTTACTACTTGACTTTCATCGATGACTATAGCAGATATTGTTGGGTCTACTTTTTGAAAGAGAAATCTGAAGTGTTTTCTAGATTTCAAGAATTCAAAGCCATGGTAGAAAGCTAGACAAGTAAAAAGATCAAAGTCATGAGATCAGATAGAGGAGGTGAATACATGTCTTTAGCATTCATGAACTTTTGCAAAAATCACAGTATTCGAAGACAATTCACATGTGCAGATACTCCTTAACAGAATGCAAGAGCTGAAAGGAAGAATGGGACTTTAGCAGATAGTGCTAGAGCAATGCTTAGTGAAAAGCATCTTCCGAATCAATGTTGGGCAGAAGCAATAGCTACATCAAACTATTTCCTTAATCGGCTTCCTACTGAACCGATACAGGGTATGACTCCTTATGAAGCATTCACTGGACATCAACATCATGAAGTAGGCCTTCCCTCAAGATGATGAGTCTGGGGAATCGAAGGAGTGAGCATTACATTCCATCACACCCCTTTATTAGGAATGTCCTTCCTCTACATCAAACCAAGAGCTAGTCGGTGTTTCTTGAATAGCTCTTTACCGAGTGGTTTGGTAAAGACGTCTACAACATTCTCTTTGCTACAGTGTGATGTCACCAAGTAACACTCTTTCTTTGATGAAGTGCTCTCTAACATCAATGTGCTTTGTCTTGGAGTGATATACTGGATTCTTGGCCAATGCTTGAGCCAATTGATTATCACAGTATATTGTTGTTGGCTTTGACTCATTAAAGTAATATGTTTCTTACAATAGTCTTCTAAGCCATATAGCCTCACATGCACCTGTAGTGAGTGCCCTATATTCTGCTTTAGTCGAAGACAAAGAAATAGTTTGCTGTTTGTTTGACAACCATGATATTGCACCTTGACCAAGGAAAAATGCATATCCCTATGTCAATCTCCTGGTCTCATGATCTTTGGCATAGTCATTGTCATAGTATCTATGCAACTGTGGATGACTTCCTCTGTATTCTATCCCAAACTGTCTTGTACCTCTGATGTATCTCAAGACTCTTTTGGCTACATTCTAGTGAGATTGTTTAGGATTTGCCATAAACTGTGCTAGTGAGCTTACTGCATAACAAATATCTGGTCGAGTGATAGTCAGATATATAAGAGATCCGATGAGCTGCTTGTAGTACTTGTCATTGACTATAGGCTTTTTTAAATCTTTAGTAAGTTTCAAACTCTGTTCCATGGGAGTGGCTGCAATCTTGCAATCTACCATATGAAACTTCTTCAGGAGACTGTCAACATACTTGAGTTGACTCATGAATGTGCTATCTGAATCTCTCGAGAACTCAATTCCAAGACAATAGTGCATAAGTCCAAGATCTTTCATGTCGAACTCTACAGATAAAGTCTTGTTTCAATTTTCTGATGAAGCTATCCTTGCTTCCTGACAATTAGATCATCTATGTACAAAATTGCAATAGTAATGTCTTCCCCTTGAACTTTGTAGTAGAAAGCATGATCTGCATTGCATTTCATGTATCCTAGATCAGCAAAATACTTGTCAATTCTACTGTACCAACTTTTGGGTGCTTGCTTTAAGACATAGAGACTTTTCTTGAGATGGCAAACCTTATTCTCCTTTCTTGATTCAACATAACCTGCTACTTGCATGTGGACTTCCTTGTCTAGATAACCATTGAGAAATGCATTCTTGACATCAAGCTGATACACATTCCATCTGCTGAGTGTCACTAGTGATATTAGGAACCATATGGGATCCATCTTTGCTATTGGAGCATAAGTCTCATCATAGTCCTGACCATATTGTTATGCAAATCCTTTTGCAACTAGTCTGGCTTTGTATCTTTGAATACTTCCATCTGGATTGTACTTCACTTTGTATACCCATTTGTGTGCTATGGCCTTCTTTCTTGGTGGAAGGTCGCATAATTCCCAAGTATTATTCTTATACAAAGCATCCATTTCTTCATTCATAGTAGCAGTTTGCCATTCTGGCTTGTCTACTGTGTCTTCCAAGTACATTGGCTCTTCTGTAGCCATGATGGTAGTCATAAGAGCATAGTTGGTGGTTTCCACCTGAATTGCTTTGCCTTTCTGAGCATATGTCAATCTGGCTGGAGGTCTGCTTTCCCTAGTAGACCATATGAGCTGCTGTGGCTTTGCTTGGGGTGTTGTTGGCAATTCTTGCTCTTCTTCATCAACCTATTCTATAGATGACTGTGAAGTTGATGCTTTTATCTCTTGTGTAGGTGAGGTTTTCCATTTTGATTCCTCATCAAAGATTACATCTCTCAAAATAATGACCTTGTGGTTGATGGGATCATATAATTTGTATGCTTTGCTTTCTTCACTGTAGCCAACCATGATGCATTTGCATGACTTTGCATCCAATTTTCTGCAATGATCATCATGTATGTGGGCATATGCTATGCAACCAAATATGCGGAGATGCCCAATCTATCTTGAGGGAAGGTGTTGAGAGTTTACGCTCAACATCATGTGATCACGTGTGCATAGCACCATCATGTGATCATATGTGCATAACACTAACCTTGTAGAGTGCTATAAAGGAAAGGGTTAGATCCCCTAACCCTAACCCTAAATGAGTTTGTATATATTCTATTTTTTCAACTAAATAGTGTACAGTTAGTCATTTGTGGTGTGCTTTATAGCTGTGCCCTCTCTCCTCATCTCCACTCTTCTCCTCTCCCCTCTTCATATTTTGTCAGCCACTGGATAGAAATGGCATGTTGATATGGCCCTTGCCCCTAAAGAGGACCCCTCAAGTGCCATATCATCAATTGCATTTTGCTTGTTGCACAACAGAATACATTTTCCTTGGTACACAAATATATAACTCCAAGAACCAGTGTGATGGATGCCTAAGTCTTCGTCTATTTACCAGTGTGCTGGTCATCATAGACCTCCTATAATACATAAAAATAGGTAACAGAGCTATAACTCCAAGAACTAGCGCAGTGGTCTCTCCAAGACAACCTTGAATTTTGGGCGATGATAGGTCATCAGGCTAGAGACTGCATTGAGGCGATGCTAAAAATGATAGATTGCATCTCATTATTATGCCAAAAACAAGCACAGTCGTCTCTCCAAGCCAACCTATGATTTGCATGGGCTGCAAGCAAAGATGTGACAAAAGGTTGCATGATGACACATGATGTCTCTCCAAACCAACCTTCAATTTAAATTGTTTGCATGGGTGCAATGCCCAGTGATAGGTGGCAAAGTTGTGGCAAAAGGCTACACAATGATAAGTGGTCAGGTGGCTTAGGCCAAAGACTACGCTACGTGAAGCAGTGCAAAGATGCCATGAGTCGAGCTATGCAGTGTTCAGAACAAATAGATTGCATCTCATTATTATGCCATTGCACCTTCATGACGTCAGGAAAATTTTTGGGGTGAAAGTGTGGGTCCATGAAAAATTCAAATATTCACCTGGAACGCATCGCATCATGGCCCCAAAAATAGTTTTGCAATTGGCTCCAGCCAAGAAAACGTTGACCTTGCAATACAATTATATCTTGGTTTCCTATAGTGATAGGGAAGTGTGTATATCATATATTTCCTACTTTCTTCGTGGCTCAATAATAAGAAAAAGTCCATAGGAGATGTTTGTACCTGGCTGCAATCTCTCAATATGGAGGACATACGAGTTATCATTATGCCATATTATGAAAAGTAAGTGACACCGCAACCTCATATTTACTTTTTCCAGAGGTAAGATGTAGTCAAATATTGAAAGATTCTAATTGGCCATGCAGGTAACATTGGAGTTTGGTGACTCTAGACGTTCACACAAAGAAATGTTATTTCTCCAATTCAATGGCAAGACATCATCACAATGTTTTAGCAGAAGTATACTCTTAATGCCTTGTAACTTTGATGGTATGTATCTTGTGCAATGCACATATTCATTCTATCATACATTATGATGGATAGGTCTACATCAAAGCTAATAAGTGCAATCAGACAAGTCATAAAGTATGATCATGGTGCACTTACAAAGATGCAAGGTTGTGGAGCAAAATGATGCACACAATTGTGGGTGGAGAGTGTGCTACAATTGCAAGTTTCTCCTCAACGAAATATTTGATGTGAAGGACTCACAATCATCAATGTCAACATATTCTGATGCAAAACTATATATATTTGTGGCTCATACATTCGATACATAATTGCTCAATCTACAATTCAAGTAAAGGAGACAACCAAATCTACATCAAAGACTCTAGAGGAAGTAGAGATTCAATATACTCCCAAGGCATGATAGCCTTTAAAGGAGTCCATGAGTAGAAGTAGAGATTCAATCTATGCCCAAGGAGTCTACTCCCAAAACATCACAATGGAGTCCACGAGCAGAATTAGAGATTCAATCTACACCCAAAGCATCATAGCCTTTAGATAAGTCTACATGCAAAGCATCACAACAAAGTCCACAAGCAAAAGTAGAGATTCAGTCTACACTAAAAGCATAACAGCCCCCAGAGGAGTCCATGCCCAAATCATCACAACCGATTCCATGCTCGAAAGTAGAGATTCAACATATGCCCAGAGAATCACAGCCTCTAAACAAGTCTACTCCCAAACCATCACAACTGAGTCCATGCTTGAAAGTAGGCAAATTCTATGCCTGGAGGAGGAGTTCATATACTCCAAAATCATCAAAGTCTCTAGAGGAAGAGTCTACTCCAAAGCATCACAATGGAGTCCATAGCAAGCATCAGAGCCAACTTCATTATGAAGCATGTAGATGAGTTTATTCTAAAGTAGCCAAAACTTTATTGGCAAGTGATGCATGTAGATGGTTAAAGCATAAGCCACCAAAACTTTGTATTTGTTGCTTGTTTTCATTGGCTCATGATGTTATTTTGGTTGATTATATTAAATGTGTGAATACATAAGGGGAATTTACTCATGGTTACATAAGGGGAATTTGTCATGGATACATATTAAATGTGATGATGGAAATAAAAGCATCTTTCATTCCAATTTATTATATACATTAAATTTGTCATGACAAGAATCTAATAATTGTATCAATTTGATCGCTTTATTTCATAGATTTCACTTTATTAGAAATCCGCCATCTCACATTATGGTCTTGCACTTGATACCTCACAATATCTAGTAGAGCATTCTCCTACCGTCATCGACATCTCATTCTCTCTCAATTTATTTAATTGATTCACTTTATTCAACATCTAATTTATCATATACAATAAATATCTCATGATAAGAATCTAACAATCATATCATTCTTGTCTTCAATCACCTTATTTCATAGATTTCAATGTATTTAAAATGTATCGTCTGACATGTTTCACATTATGATCTTGCATCTGTTACTTCACACAATCTACTAGAGCATTCTCCAACCATCATCATAGCGACATCTCCACCTCTCTCCCAATTGATTGGATATATCCAATCACTTTATTTCAAATCTTTAACTAACTTTATTTGTAATCTTTCACTTCAATCACTTTATTCTAAATCTTTCATTGCACATTATGAGTTTGCACTTCCTTAAATTCCTCTCTCATCGTTCTTCTTCTATCTCACCTCGGACTTTGCTCTCTTTACCATTCTCATATCCTCAACCTTACTCTTTCTTCCATCTTTCCCATAAACACTATATTAGGGAATTTGGGAATTTCCAAATAGTTTGGGACTTCCCAATATGGTTAAGATTTGGCCACATGGTCAAATCTAAGCCCAATACTTGAAAGTGGAATCCATCATAAACACCATATTAGGGAATCCTCCCAAGTCCCACTTTCAAATAAGGTTCAAGTTTTGGCCACATGGTCAAATCTTAGCCCTTTACTTGAAAGTGGTACTTGGGAGATTCCCAAATTCTCCAATATAGTGTTCATATCCTTATTCTTGAACTCTTATTCCATCTTGCCTTGAGTCTGCTGATCTCATTACAATTCATCTATCCTCAGTGTCTTCTTCCATCTCGACTTGGATTTTTTCTCCCATTACCATTCTCCTATCTGCAACCTTACTCTTGCACCTTCTTCCATCTCACACCCTTACTCTCGCACTCTTCTTCCATCTCACCTTATTCCCTCACTTTCTCTTGTTTCTCTTTCCATCTTCCCTTAGCTAACACTTCATGGATCTTTTTGAAGGCATCTCTTTTGTGGAGGTTACCATAGCAGCAGAGCAATAAAGAGTGGATAATAGAGAATGAGGTGAGCAAAGAGTAGAGAGAGAGACAACGTGCTCCACTAAAATAAATAGTTTAATTTCATATAGGAGAGAACTAGTAGAGTTTCTAAGTGAGGTTACTGCTCGTAGCACTCATCATGGGAGATTTCCACCACATGAAGAGAAAACCATACAGATCTAAGAAAGTGCTATCCAAGAAGAAATTAATAGTTCCTTATCTCTTCTATAATTATAATTACACTGACCATGATGAGATGGAGGTAGCACAAGACTGGGTTGAGTCCGTATAGAGATAGCAAATGCTAATGCCTTCTAGTGACTATTAAGTGAGGCTTATTGTAACTTTTTGAAGGTGTTTGTTAACATCATTAGTGAATATTATGATATTTCACAACTGCTGCTAATATTTTGGTATAGTGACTTTAATGTGAGGCATATTGCTTTTGATCTTTTGGTGCAACTTAACTATGTCATGTTAAATTTTATAATTTTGATTTTATTTCCTTTAAAAGACTCTTAAAATTTGCTTTATTTTATGTTTTGATCTATATTTTGAATAGTCTTAAATCCTATCCAAAACCTTGTCCAAAAGTACCTATAAGAATGAATTTGGACATTGAAAGTCCAAAATTAATGAAATGTGTGTTCAGTGAAAATTATTCTTATTAGAGCACCAAGGCCTCGAAGTGATGTTATGAATTTTGAATCCATCCTTTGTACTTTGTAAAAACACTTTCTATTTTGAGCAAAGCTTGCTTATGAACATTTGATGTCCTTTTACACCCAAAATATATTCTTTATGCGTTATTTTTTCATCTGTTTTGACAAGCATACCTTCAAGAAGCCTATATTCATCGGCCACCTCCCTCTATGAGGTATATTTAGAAGATGTTGCTATTGCTAAACTCTGATTGTGTAGCTCGCTTTTGTGTAATTGTATTGGAGCATTTGTTCATAGTAATGTGTGTACTTTTGATTGTTGTCTGGATTTTAGCTCCCCATTATTTAAGAGCATTCCCTCAGAACTGCATTTATGATATGTTTGTTCTTATTGCACATCGACCTACGTAGAATGGGGATCTTGAGGCCCGAATTTGTAATAATTACCATTCTCATTCGTTAAAATTAATTAGAAGCAAAGGGAAGTATCTTTAAAGCTTCCTTGCATATTTGCAATGACTATATCCTTGAAGAGAGCTCCAACGAATGTATGACACAAGGGGTGATGTGACCTATGTGAGAGTGCTCTCAACGGAAGCAAGAACGGAAGAAGGAGAGAGAGAGACAGAGAGCCACACAAGTTTTGGTGGGTGCAGAACCACCCTAATCTTCTTTTTCATTCATTTATATATGTGTTTGAGTATTGTACATAACTGGGGTTAAGGCACAGTGACCTTTAACCCCACAACCTCCCACTTAAAGGACAATGTGCCTTTAAGGGAGAACAACTAGTGAGCATACTATCCAATGCCCATCAATACATGACAATACTCAAACCGCTTACTAGGTAGACTCTTCGTCAGCATATCTGCAGGGTTATCATCTGTATGAACCTTGACAAGCTCTATGCGCTTGTCCTCAAGTACCTCCCTGATGAAATGGTACCTGACCTCAATGTGTTTGGTCTTTGCATGAAAGACCGGATTTCGTGCTAGCTGAATAGCACTCATGGAATCACTATGCAATGTCGGTACACCTGTATGAATCCCCAAATCTCCCACTAGCCGATCAAGCCATATAGCCTCCTTGCAACCCTCTGTGGTTGCAACATACTCAGCCTCTGTGGTAGACAAAGCAACGCACTTCTGTGCGCGAGACATCCACGACACTGCACCACCTGCAAAGGTGAACACATAACCAGAAGTGGATCTCCTACTATCCACATGCCCTGCATAGTCTGAATCTGTGTACCCAAGTACACGCATGTCTCCTTTACCAAAGCAAATGCACATCTCCTTGGTACCCTTCATGTACCTCATGATGCACTTAACTGCCTCCCAATGCCTCTTTCCTGGGATTAGCCATATACCGGCTAACAACTCCCACTGCAAATGCAATGTCTGGTCTAGTAGCTATCATAGCATACATAAGACTCCCAACTGCTGATGCATAAGGAACCTTGGCCATCATGGCCCTCTCCTCATCTGATTTGGGACTATCTGTATGACTCAGTTTCACATATGGAGGCAATGGAGTACTCACTGCCTTCCCCCCCTCCATATTGAAATGCTGTAATACTTTTGTAACATACTCTTTTTGTGAAAGCCAAAGGAGTTTCCTACTCCGATCACGCGTGATGCGCATACCAAGAATATGACCTGCAAATCCCAAATCCTTCATATCAAAGGCCTCATGCAACTTGGCCTTTAATGCATCTAGCTCATAAGTATTCTTGCTAGCCAATAGCATATCATCCACATATAGTGCCAGGATTATCAGGCTATTATCCTTAGCCCTTTTAGTGTAGAGGCAGTGATCAATTTCACTCCTTCTAAAACCCTGGGACCGAATGAAAGCATCAAACTTCTGATACCATTCTCTAGGTGCTTGCTTAAGACCATAGAGACTCTTTTTCAGCTTGCAAACTAAATGCTCTTTGCCCTTTTCTTCAAAGCCTTCCGGCTGCACCATGTAGATGTCCTCATGCAAATCCCCATGCAAGAAAGCTGTCTTGACATCCATTTGCATAAGCTCCATATCCTCTACTGCCACTAGTCCAAGCATGCATCTAAGTGTGGTCATCTTCACAACCGGAGAGAATATCTCATCAAAGTCCACACCCTTCTCTTGCTTGAACCCTTTAGCAACCAAACGGGCCTTGTACCTAGGCACATCATCACCTGTGACCTTCATTTTGTAGACCCATTTACATGGCAATGCTTTCTTTCCATGTGGCAAAGAAACCAAGTCCCAAGTCTTATTCTTCATAAGTGAACTCATCTCGGATTGCATAGCATACTCCCACTTGCATTGATCCTCACGCATCATAGCCTCTCTATAGCAAGAAGGCTCCCCGCAATCAGTAAGCATCACATAGTCTACCCCTGGAACAAACCTATCAGGCGGTCTAAACACTCTAGATGATCTTCTCAATGGCATTTCAGCTTGCTGTCCCACTTGCATATCAGCCACATTTGGCTCATCATTTCCACCAATAGATGATCCATCATCTACCCTTGATTGTATACCTGTGGGAGTACTTGGTTGTACCATTTCTTGCACATTTGGTGCATGGACAGCTTGCTGTCTATCAACATATGCAGGTGGATTCACATCCTGGAAAGTGATTCTCCTCATTTCCACATCCCTCATGGGTGCCTTATGCATCTTCTTCTCATTGAAGACCACATCATGGCTGCATATGATCTTCTTTGCTTCTGGATCCCAGAGACGATAGCCCATCTCTCCACTTTCACCATAACCTAGAAAAATGCATTTCCTAGACTTAGGATCTAGCTTCTTTCGAAGCTCTTTTGGCACATGTGCATATGCCTCACACCCAAATATACGCAAATGAGAGTAAGAGGGCTTCTTGCCACTCCATGCCTCTTCAGGAATACCACCATCCAAACTCTTACTAGGTGATCTATTGATCACATGCACTGCAGTCTTCATTGCCTCAGCCCAAAAACCACCAGAAAGACTTGCATTGGAAAGCATGCATTGCAACCTTTCTTGAATGGTACGGTTCATCTTTTCTGCAACTGGATTTTGCTCTGGAGTACGAGGGGATGTAAGCTCCCTCTTAATCCCACGAGTATCACAGAAATGCTGAAAGTCATGAGAGAGATACTCTCCACCATTGTTAGTTCGTAGGCATTTAAGCGTTCTACCTGACTGATTCTCAACCAAGGCCAGCCATTTCTGAAATACCTGGAACACATCACTCTTCCGAGCTATAGCATAAGCCCACACTTTCCTAGTTGCATCATCAATGAATGTCACATAGTATTCAGCCCCGCCTAATGACCGTGTAGGCATGGGACCACATACGTCTGAATGCACCAAATCAAGCATTTCAAACTCTTTCTTTCCCCTTCTTTTATGGGCTGATTTAGTTTGCTTCCCATAGAGACAATGCTCACAAAATTCAAAATCAGAGAAACTCAAATGCGGTACATAACCCAAACGGCATAAGAGTTTCATTCCATTCTGGCTCATGTGCCCCAACCTGCAATGCCACAAAGAAGTGCTTGGCTGCTCGGTTATTGCAACAACATGATCAAATACCCCTGATACATGTAAGGGATACAAAGTCCCACACTTGGCACCCCTGGCCAAAAGCATAGAGCCCTTCTGAATTTTCCAAATTTGAAAGCCAAAAGTGGTGTGAAAACCAACATCATCTAGCTGACCCACTGAAATAAGACTCTTGGTCAGCTTAGGCACATGTCTCACATGTTTCAAAACAAATGCAGACCCATTTGCAAAAGAAAACTTTATGTCACCTGCTCCCACTATGTCACATGCATAGTCATTTCCAAGATGCACACAACCTGTCTTTCCACTATCATAAGTGGAGAACCATTCCCTATGGGGAGTAACATGGAATGAAGCACCAGAATCCAAAATCCAATCCTGGGAATATGCATCATCTGAAGTGGTAAGCAACTCTGCAGATAAACTAGACATGAAGAGAACATCATTGTCACTATCACGTGTGACTGCATTGATCTCCTCGATCTTCACTTTTCCTTTGTCCTCCCTTGGACTCTCTTCCTTTTGATTTGCACCCCAATTTGCATTCTTTTTCTTATCCTTTTGCTCTCTTTTCAGCTTGTAGCAATCCTTTTTCATATGGCCCTTCTTGCCACAATGGTAACACTCAATGTTCCGTGCCCTGGATTTGCTACGAGACTTCCCTCTTTCTTGGGACTTCCCCCTGAACTGTGATCTGCCCCTTTGCACATTTAAGGCTGCATCCTGCTTGTTGCCATCCATAGACTTCCGTCTAATCTCCTCGGCCAACAAGCTACCCACAACATCATCAAATTTCAGTACTCCACCAGGTGCAGAGTTATTGACAGCTGTACGGAAGGTATCCCACGAGGATGGCAATGAACATAAGAGAAATATTGCCTTAGTCTCCGCATCAAAATTCATTTTCTGAGCCTGAAGCTGGCTGAAAATAATATTGAATTCATTCAAGTGAGAAGCAATGGAGACCCCTTCCTTCATCTGCAGCTCAAACAACCTCTTCATGAGGTAAACTTTATTAGAGGCAGTTTCCTTCTCATAAGTGGCACACAGTTTCTTCCACAAATCTTCTGTAGTCTGCTCATTATTACTACTGTGAAATAAACTGACTCTGCAAGATGAAGTCTAATAGTAGACTTTGCTAATGCATCCAACTCATTCCAATCATCCTCAGACATATTTGCAGGCTTAGCTTCAATCCCTGCCAAGGGTTTGATCTGCTTCTTTTGAATAAGCACATCCCTTATCTGTTCTTTCCACAAAGAAAAGTTTGTCCCATCAAACTTTTTAATGCTGAAAAACTCCTTTTCAGACGTGGAAGAGGATGCCATGATGCAAATGAAACAAAATCCCAAATGCTAGTGCTTGCAAGAGAGAATCACACCAAATACTAGGTGCACCCAAATGTGTATGCCACAATAGAGTGAAATATCACCAAAATTCAAAGCTCAAAGCATCAAAAGATGCATCTGACTCATGTGCATATACTATGCATCCATATGAGCAAATCTGGCCCAAAAGAAAATGCCAATAAGTGCCAACTGACTCAAGCATAAACACTGTCCACTGGCATATGCATCAATAATGTCTCATCCAAGAGAGCATAGCACTATCAGTGTGTCACCTGCAATGTGTCAAAGCTGTCCCTTAGCATAAAATAGCATCCATGTGCAAAGCGTCCATAAAAATAGCATCCCACAAGGCAATTTGGGCCTATCAGCGCATCCAACAAGGACCGCAATGCATCCAAATGGCCTATAAATCATCCACTGCAACCCAATGCATACCACGAATGAGCGCACACTGCTCAAACTGCAACCAGAGTGATCTGCATAAGGTATGCTCAAGAAATCATAGTCCCACGGTAATGAGCGCTACTGAAAATAGAACCTGAGATGCTTCAAAACATGGGCGCCATTGCATAATCGGACTATAATCGGACTCAGCAAGAAAATCTGCAAATATCTCTCCTCTGCCAGAACTCCAAAATCCCAACCGATGAATGAGAAATGGGAGTCAACACTTATCCACTGCCATGTGGCATAAATCTAAGGTTTCAAAATCTTAGCATGAAAAATGCATAACAGAGAGAAGAAATCGAATACACAGAGATTTATAACTCTGAAAATCCTCCACCGAATCACGCAAGAACTGATAGATAGGGGTTTTTGGGCGTCCGGAACGCAATGGGACAGATGGTTTTGGAAACCGTGGTCTCAATCACTGGGTCCAACACACGGACTGAAAAACGTTTTTGGAAACAGAGCTATCTGTAAACTCCACCGGAGTGCGAATGATGAGCAACATAGAAGTTTTAGGACCTCCTGAGTCCACCGGAACTGACAGATCTGCAAATGGTTGCTCCAAACTTGAGTTCCAACACCCGGGCAAAAACGCAGGAATTGACACAGTGAGTCAGAAATCCAATGAAATGATCCCAGATTCAAGAATGAAGGTGTTTCCAAGCTCCTGAAGTAATGTGGACACCAAAAGCAAGCAATAGTTGCCTCTACAAGTCAATACGGAGTCTCTGTCATCGAACGGAACAGGGAAAAGCTCAAAAAACGACTTTTTCTTTGAAAGCTCTTAACAGGCTCTCAAAACCACTTCGCAAAGCCAAAGTGACTTTTCCAAAGGTTCCTCCAAGGTCTCTGCACACTCGGATGCAAGTAAAGTCACCCACAAAGCTTCCCACAAAGCTTCTCCTTCCTCCCACAGAGCTGCTGAGCTTCCAAGCATTCACGCACGCTCAGCTAGATCACCCGGGCTCTGATACCAGTTGAGAGTGCTCTCAACGGAAGCAAGAACGGAAGAAGGAGAGAGAGAGACAGAGAGCCACACAAGTTTTGGTGGGTGCAGAACCACCCTAATCTTCTTTTTCATTCATTTATATATGTGTTTGAGTATTGTACATAACTGGGGTTAAGGCACAGTGACCTTTAACCCCACACGATGACCCATCTAGCCCTTTCCCTTTCTATTTGCACCTTATTTCTGGTCTATGAGCTTCTGGATGGTCATGAGAGGAAATTCATTTTACTCATCTTCTAAGCGGTTTATGAGATTTGGATTATTTGGGGTGATTGTTGAATATTATATGCATATTTGTTTGGCATATTCCATTTTGAGTATGAGGTTAGATTAATTAATAGTTATTCTTTTACTTTAAATATGATTTTTCTAGTTCCAAATGTTCTTTTTTCTACAAAGGATATTCTAAACAATAAGATTGGATTCATTTATAGTTTTTTCCCCTTTAACTATGAATTTGCTAGTTCCAAATATGTTTTTTATTTTGTAAAGAGGATTTTTTTAACAATAAATTCTTTAGTCTAAAAATGATTCCCTTGATGTAAGGACAAGAAGAGAGAAAAAGGGTAGATGAAACTGGAAGGAGGGTGACCATATCGACCGAGAGCAATGACCTCCTCTAGCGATGGTAGAGGAGATAGGGTTACTATCGCCACCTCCTAAGCTGCCCAGCCTAAAGCTGCCAAAGAAGGAGACTCCACCAATAGAGATCTAGGGACAAGGCCCAATCATGAGATAGACAATTCCAAAGAGCAAGATGTGAACATGCAAGAGATGACAAGAGAGAAGACATGCGAAAGGTGCATCAGTCCAAGAGGAAACCTCCAATCTTGCATCTTGATGGACCTTGCTACAGACCCACCAAATGCCATCCGAGTTCTAGATGGGGACAGAGTGGAACTGATCCAAAAATTCTTTTGCAAAAACATCCCCAAATCCTATTTCCTCTGTCATGGGAGGACACTTCATTAAGGATTGCTTGGCTAGAAATAATCATACAAAAAAAACTCTAGAGTCACCCATGGCTCATCCGCAGTGTGATTAGGTAGAAGAAGAAACCCCCGCAGTCAACCTTGAAACTAAGAACAACGAGAAAGATAAACGGCAGTGGAGAGAGGTTAGGAAAGAATAACAAGTAGAGCAGAGAGACTCAAGAGAGACAAATGATGAAAATTAGATAGATAGATCAAAGGATGAAGAATTTGTAGAAAACATGTAGGACTCCAAAGCCCAACTGGAACAAGAAGAACATGAAGCCATGGACAAAGACAACCCTCCCTTTACTCTAGTGAAAAGTAGAAAAACTCTTCAGGCTGAAAGATGAAGTTTTCACTCAGCTAATAGGCTAAAAATAAAGATGAAGTGGTAGATAAGGAAAGAAAACAAACGATTCAGCACATCTTAGAGGCCATCCTTACGCTTTGGGAAGGACTAGAATTGGTCGAGGAAACCCAACAGAATATCTTCTTTCTCAAGGTAGATTTTGACAAAGCCTATGATGGGATGGAATGGGGCTTCATCCTCTCCTCACTTCAAGATATCGGAGTAGGGCCCAGTAAAATTTCATATGTTGAGCTCCTTCTCTCTCAAGCTAGAGGTAAGATTGATATTAATAGCAAGAGCTCTTCTCCATTTGTGCTCAAGAGATCTATCATACAAGGCTGCCCTCTAGCTCCGCTTCTCTTCACCATTGCAGTGGACTCATTTTGGGATGTCTCATCCAAGCTCGGGGGGGTCACTATGTATAAACCCTCTATATCACGTGCGTTCAAGGCCTATTTGTAATATCCCTTATCTGTAAAATTTTCCTTAATAAAACGTACCCTTTTTTGATACAAATCTGTAAATTTTTTGAAATTTTATTTTAAATAGTCCCTTATGTATATTAATTTTTGTGAAATTTAGGAATTAAAAATATCCTTGTGTTGAACTCACGTGATAGGGTTACATGTGATGAGTGACCCCCCCGAGCATCCAAGACAAGGTTGACAGCGGATCCTTTAAAGGAATTCAAGTCAAAGAGGGTAGACAGATCAATTTTCAACAATTTGTGGATGAGACCAACTTGACTCTACACAGTGATGACCTATCAGTTAATGAAGACTTGGATTGCCTTCATGTTTTCTGCCTAGCCTTAGGTTCTAGCGAGAGAAAATAGGTGCAAAGCACCAGGAACCCTCCTCCTCAACTTCTACTAGAAAAAGGCTACCAGATCATAAAGGATGGAGAGATCTTCATACTGCTTGGTATCCTATTGGGCTTCAGATGCTCATTAAATGATCGATGAGATTGGGTAATAGATAAAGTTAAGGATAAACTCAACAAGTGGCAAGGACTTTAGCCAACTCTGGCAAGAAGGAAGTTTGTGCTTAACCACTACATTTATCCCTCTATCCTTTACTTCATCTCTTGTTGGAGCCCAACTAAAAAGATTCTGGGGAAAATTAACAGCCTCTTCTACTCCTTCCTTTGGGGGGGGAATGCCGACCACCACAAGATAGCCAAGGTCAAATGGCAAGTGTGTACAATGCCTAAAGAGGTAGGAGGGTTGGGGATAGTGAACATAAAAAGATCAACGAAGGCAAGCTTTATGAATCAGTGGATAGTCAAGGCAGTGCTAGATGCTGACCCAATTTGGGCAACTCTAATCATACGCAATCTAAAAAAAGTCAGGCTCAAGAGATGTAGACACTGGAAGCAAATTCCCCTTGAGGTGGCACTTATGGGTAGTAAAACATGTCTACTAGCTAAGGGTTCCAAACTTTGGAAGGGAACATGGCAAGCATGGGAGTCAACATGTCCATGTATCAAATGGAAGGGATTTTCAAGAAAAACGGGCACCTTTTGCAGTCAAGATACAATTTAGTTCTCGATAATCTAGCCAAAGGCTTAGATAAGTGTCAAGGACTTGAAAGGAGCCCTCACGCTAGACAAGCAGGGGATACAAATCTGGGGAGACTTATGGAACAAAGAGTAGGGCAAATGGTTGGAAGATGAGAATCTGATGACTAAATTCCATCTCAATAGATTTGACCTAAGGATAATTCATGAGAGGGAGGGGCTCTTGACAAGAGAAAGCTTGTTGTGGATGGGAGGCTGTCTGCCTTAGACCATCCCTGAGGGAATTCAAATGGGTTGGACAAAACCAGCTAACTCCAATCCCAATTTGGCTAGAAGTTCAGGACAAGAGAAAGCCTATTGTGGATGGGAGGCTGTCTGCCTTAGACCATCCCTGAGGGAATTCAAATGGGTTGGACAAAACCAGCTAACTCCAATCCCAATTCGGGTAGAAGTTCAGGAAGAAATAGTAATGACACTCAACTTGAAATGGCGCAGGAGAGATTCATGGGGGACGTGGGTGAAGAGATTCGAAAAAGTATGGGACAAAAAAATCTTTGAGAAGCAATCCTGCTTGCTTTGGCTAATACTACACAAAGGAGTCTGGATGGCTAAAAGAGCTTGTAGGATTGGACATGGTAACGGTAACCATAAGAGATATAGAAGCACCCAGGAGGACATTCCACACTTATTCCTCACTTGTAGAGATAGTATAGAACATTATGGTCTTCTCATCACACCCGACTACCACTAAACTACACTTATCTCCTCCTAGGAGACACCCCTAATAGAGCTCTACCAAATTGGAACACCTTCTACACCACGGCACTTAGAATTTGGTTCTTCCAGTGTGCAAAATTTTTTAATGATGAAATTGTTGATGCTACAAATGTCTTCTTAAATCATGTGTGCAATCAAGAGCATAGTGACGTCCTTCATAAGATTCTCACATCTCAGACGTAGATACAGGTAGTCGCTCAAAAAGAATATGATCTTGGCCATGAAGAAAATAGCCTACTGGAGCAGCTTCGACTATTTATGGATAAGGAAGAAAGAAAACAGCCTCAATACCAAGAGAAGGAAAGCCCGACCCCTCAGCAGACCACTACTACTCCCCCTATTTCTCTTGCTCCTTTCTCTATATCTATCAGGGCGCTTGAAGAGAGAGCAACATTGCAAAGTGGCATACATGCATAGAAAAGCTCTGTCCCTACTAAACTGTAGAAAGTTCCACCAATCCCACCCTTATACAAAAGAATGGTGTGTCCAATGGACCCTAAAGTGCATCAACCTAAGTGCAAATGAAATCATGTCTAGGGAGGAATTTTTGTAGACCCTACAAAGACCAGCCACAAAATCTAGAGAAGACCAAGGAAGGCCAAAAAACGATGACATCCATGTCCTTACCTTCACATTCTAGGCACATTTGTCATCAAGGTGGTATCCCACATGGAGCTGAAAGAAGAAGGCAACTGAAATATCTTCCAAACCAGCTGATAGACCCTTAGATATCAGCACAATCTCCCTCCATGTAGGGGAAGGAGTGGTTTTGTTGTTTTTCATGATGTAAAATTCTTGACTTTATAATATAATCCCGCATTTTATCCCCCAAAAAAAAGGGTAGATAGAAAAAGTTTGGAGTATGTAGAAACGGAGATAAAATTACAAGAAGTGATAAAAATTGAGCTTCAAAGAAAATATTGATTCAACAAATGTAAAATATATAACTACTAGCAAGCCTCATAAGAGAACTAAAACCTTGTTGAGAGTTGTGGTGCCATGAGCACATGTAGAGCAAAGGTATGAGCAAAGGGTAAGCTGCCACATGGCATGGAGGAAATATCCCACATGTGAGCAAGCAAATGGATGTAAGTACCCTCACCTATAAAAGGGAGGTTCATTTGAAGTAAATCAATCAAGCACTTTGCACTATCTCAAGATTCTCTTTATGAGTCCAAGCTAATCTATCTTGGAACCTAATTGACTTGAGATACATGTCATGAGCACTCTCTTCATCATGTTTCCACATAGGTTCCATCCACCTTAGAGCGCTCCATAGATCCTGAGGCACACGTGTTTTGTCATGGTATCAGAGCGTAGGTTTAGCTCTCCTAGTTTAGCTCATTAGTAGTTCACTAGGATTGCTTCCATTCCTAGATTAGTAGTAGGCATGTCTTAGGAGCTCATGTTTTTCTCCTAGGTTAGTTTTTGTTCTAGATTAAGGGAGAGTTCTGTCCATCTGAGATTGAAAGGTTTTCGTTCATCTTCTTCAATTCAATTCATTGTTTCTTTGAGAGACATTGTGTGTGTAAGAGAGAGAGTATTTTCTTCTTCATTTTGACTTGAGAGATGTGAGAATGAGATTTTCAAAGTTTTGAGAGGTGTAATGTGAGGAGTTTTGCTTCTTTGACCTTCAAACTACAACTGAGGTGGCCTATCTACAACATCTAAGCTCCTATCTACGAAGGAGGAGTGACTAGCAGCATGACAATGCAGGCGACAACAAGCACAAATTCCTCATAATCCTCGTGAGACAACACGTGAAGGTGATCGTTCCGAACTCTAAAATGCATCGCAGATGATGCCCTTCCTTCTTCTTCGGTGCTAGGAGAGCCATCAGACTTCATCCGCCCATTGCAGAGGTGCCTCTCCTGAGAGACAACAGAGGTGCTAGAAGAAAGGCCCTCTGATAAGCTTTTTGCCTCCTTGCTCGTGCTGTTGGCCTCGGAGGCTGCAGAGCGCGCTACAGAGCTCCAAGTAGAGTTCTGCCACTCGAAGAAATTGTGACGGCTCTCAACAAACGAGCCCCTCAACAGCCCGTAAGTCAAGGCGGCCTCTATGCGACGACCTCTGAGCTTCCCCGCCATTAGCTCCATACGATCAACAACTCTCACGGCCAACCAGCGACTCCAGCAACGAACACAGATACGGTCTCCAGCAAATAGTACCCATTCTCATCTTTGAGCCTACAGACTCCACAAGCAACGCTGCTCACGGCTCTACAAACAGACGAACCAGGCTCTAGAGGTAGGAGCCAACGGACAGCCAGCCACGCCAAACCTCTCCAACCTCAACCTGCGACTCAGCATATATAGCTTCACGAGCCATCACACCGCTCCTCCAATTGATCTCAGCCAGCCGCGACGTAGACGAGATCTCTGCTCAGACTTATCTTCTCTTCACAAAGTCTCCCAAGGTTTTCCACAATTAGACACGTGGCAACCTAAGGTAGAGACACGTGGCAGATAAGCCACTCACCTTGGGTTAGTCTAAAAGGGCCACGTGGCAGATAAGGTGGTCAAAGCTTTGGTCAAGTTAACTGTTTGGGTCAGTTGAACCTTGGTACAGTTTGAGTAGCTGTGGGTTAACTAAACTAGGGTTAATTAAAAGTGCCACATCACCAAGTGCCACCTAAGCACAGAGTCCCTTGCCAAGCACAGTCCTGCAAGCAGCATGTGAATAGCCAATCCACATCATCAAAGGCCCCTCCTCTTCACAAAAGCTTCAACAAGCCATAACTTCCAATCCAGGAAGAATTTGCACATGCTCCAAAAAGGAAAAGTGATCGTCTTTTCGAGCTCTATGCGCCTGTCATGTCAGAATCATTGTATGCAATTAGACACTGCCAATATTGAAAGTAATCAATTGGTAAGACCTTTGCAATAATTGGAAAAGCAAAGCATGAATGCAAACATCGATGTAGAAAGCATGCCAAAAGCACAAGTGTATGAGATGACCATAGCCCGAAGCATGGCATCCACACAAAGCATTAAGGCACATGGAAGAACAAAGCATCATGCAGGTAGCTACACCAAACAAAGAAGCAAACGAGTCATCATCAAGCCATGAGCCAAAAGGTGACATCAATGGAATGTATTGAAAAGCAAAAACCTTGCCAACCTTGCCTATTATGTTTTGTAATCAAACCTGACCACCTGAGAGTAGCTATGAAAGCACCCAGGGGAGGTATTGACATGTAAAAGCCACACTTGACCACCTTAAGTAGCATGCATGCACTAAGGGGAGGTGATGGAATGTAACTCACATCTGACCACCTTGCAGTAGCCAAAGGATTATGGCACCAAGGGGAGGTGTTGAGAGTTGTGGTGCCATGAGCACATGTAGAGCAAAGGTATGAGCAAAGGGTAAGCTACCACATGGCATGGAGGAAATCAATCAAGCACTTTGCACTATCTCAAGATTCTCTTTATGAGTCCAAGCTAATCTATCTTGGAACCTAATTGACTTGAGATACATGTCATGAGCACTCTCTTCATCATGTTTCCACATAGGTTCCATCCACCTTAGAGCGCTCCATAGATCCTGAGGCACACGTGTTTTGTCAAACCTTTATAGTGGCAAATATGGAGACAATTCTAATAGACAAAAATACAAATTTGCTAGTACACCAAGTATTATTTTTTATCTGCAGAGGATTTTTTTAACAATAAGTGTGTTGCTATAAAATGGATTTGTAAACATTAGAGTATGTTTTCCTTGGTATTTCTAATGATACATGGTTCGATGTTAATTTAAGAGAGTGTCTTTAGTCTAAAGGCAATTTATTAGCACATTTGAAGGATGGTTAACAAGGTTGGTGCATAAATAGTATCCTTGAATGCATGTATGCCTATAATTTTTAGTTCGCTATGATTCTGTTTTGAGGTATCCTTAAAGAACACATGACAAGATGTCTATGTCTTTTATCTGCTTTGGGGTATCCATGCAAGGGTTTGCTCAAATGGTAGATGGGATTCGAAGGTGCTGGTTATTGAAAGCTTTCTCTAGGAATTTTCAAATTAGGCAAGCTTTTTCTAAATTTATCACAGTTTCTAACCGCCTTAGGTGAGCTTTTTGATTCATTTCTCACATTTCCATGAGAAGAAAATTTTTGAACTCTTCATTTAGATGTTTTTGTTGGATCAATAACAACACACATAGGTATAAATTTATCTACCATAGATGCAATCATTCATTAATATCATTTGTATTAATGTTGGATAGGTGAGAAATGAGCAGTAAACCAACAAAATCATCTAAAATTCCTACCACTATCTTTAAGATATATCCTTTACTTCAAAAAAATGCATCCCTTATTTTTTATCCCTTAGCTTGAGGGCATAATAATTTAGAAAGTAATAAAATGCAGGATGAACATTGCATTGGTTGAGGCATAATAGTTTTAGAAAACTAAAATCATCACTGGATTGCATAGCTCTTTCACATCAAAGTGTCATCCATGGATGTCATTTGGCCATCATGGGCCACATAAAAACATGTCTGGGGTGAGTTCAAGATGTAAAAAGATAAAATTCACAACCTACTTCTCTCCCTCACCCTCGTTCCCTACAATTTCCCTAGATATGGGTCATAGAAATGCATTAAGTAGAGTGTCATCCCTCTCAAGTGAGACACAATGTCTCTCCAATTCTGCCATGCACCCCACATATTTCTAGTCCCAGCCATGAAATCAATGACCACATCTCCTTTCTTTGTGAATGCATGTAACAAAAACTTGCATGACAACAATAAACAACAAGTCTTAGATTAGCATGCATGTTCACTGCATTATTAATTGACATGAAGAAAGATGTCATGCATTACCTGCCAAGACCAACTTGCCTCTCCACACCACCCCGAATGTATCCACCACCACGTGCTATTGAAAGCACGTTTTCTCCCCACTTGCCTTCACATATCCACAAGATGGCAGATGTCCTCTCCGAGGCCACACAATTCTCGTGAAGAAACATACACAACACCAAGAACATTACTTGCATCCATTATGTGGAAGAAACATACACTCAATTGTTAGCTATTTGATTGTTAGCAACCTACCTGGTAGCAATTTAAATGTATGCTAACTTCAAACTATTAGTAAGACAATTGTAGGCTAAATGTAAACTTACTAACAATTACTAACTAAAAGTTACTAATCCAACCATTTCTTATCCAAGTGTTAGTACCAGGAAACTATGATACTTTTGCACTAACCTACCAAGAATTGCAAACTAACAGTCACTAAATAAAAACTTTTAATTATAACTAACTATATTGACTGACTAAATTTAACTATTAGTAAATAACTATAGTAGTAGTCTGGCTTTTTAACAATTACTAGCTAGGTAATTTACAAACAATTTCTAATGTAATTGCATTTTTTGTAGCTATCTAGAGTTTAACAATTAGTTATTAGTGATAGAATGATGTCTAGAGATAAACTAGATTTTAATTGGTGTAGCATTGATCCTATACTTGCCTTCTCTGACGGCATGGTGCATAAATATCCAAAGTTAATGAGCACTACCATTGTTCTGATTAGATGAAATCCCACATGCTCTGCTATTGCTTGGGCGATTACATGATCATCAATGCATGTGGCAACATACCAGTCTCCATTGATAAGCATAGAGCTTTGACCCCCTCTATTAGATCCTTGGTAAAAATATTCCAGTGAGGAACCCCTTCTGTGTTGCCTCCTTCTTCGACGGGGGTTGATGTTGAGAAATCAACCGATACCAGGTGTGCAGCACCAAGGGATGGCTACCCACCAATCAAAAACTCCCTAGGATTCACTCTCAGCAAGAAGTTTCTCACCTTTTGCAAAACTCTACATAACAAAGAACAGAATCATTGCCATGCCCATCCTATTTCCAACCCCCCATCTTGCATGATAGTGGGGTTTGAAACACACTCACCTGTGATCTTGACCTTCTCATAGGGCCTTTCCCATAGCCACCCAATCCACCTTCATCACTCAATGGTATGTAGTGGGCTCAATTGCTTCTTGCTCTTCCACCTCCTTTTTCTTCTGCTGAGGTCTGGATGTGCCACCCAGTTCTAGTTTTCTTTCTGTCGAGGGGTCCACCACATTGTGCAACTTTTCCTTGCCCTTGATCTTCCTCTTTGTAGATCCTTGGTCCTTAGTTTGTTCCTTTCTTGTCTCAAACTCTATAGACAGTACATCCAAGCTTGCTTAGAATATGGAGCACAAAAACACCCATCACAAATCCTTCAAAAGAAAAAAACATCACCCTTGACCAAAGCCTTTGAACTATGAATATGCCAATCCAGGTAGACTAGCCACCATGGACAAACTTTCTTTTCACACTGCGTCATGCCACGGGAGTGCCATCATTCTAGATACATGCAAGAAGGACTGTCCTCTTCAAGCCAAATATCTATCTCCATTGGGGCTTCCAATATCTTCTTCTCCCTTAGCATTTGGACAAAGAACCTTTGCAACAAAACATGTTAGCTTCAAACAAGGGCTACAAATGTCTACAAAATAACAAGGACTACAAACCACAAAGATAACCTCTCTTATCGGGTAGACAACCCTTCTCACTGATTTTCATGTTCTGGTTGTTTATCTTTAGTGATTGAACTTTTCATGTTTGGCTACAAGGAAATGAAGACATATTGAAAATGCATATTGCGATAGGCCCGAAGCTATTTCATGCACTCAACATGCATTTCCACACCCTCTTCAACCTCAATGTCCATGGCATTGGCTATGTCCAACACACATGCCATAAATTATGTCTTGTACATTTCCTTTGCTATGTACCTTCTCCACTCTTTGTTGTCTTTCAGCATGCCCAGCTTTGCTTGCACACCCTCATCACCTGCTAGGATTCGCAAGACCACTTTTTCCCTAGAGAAGATTCAAGATAGCAAACATTATTATAGATATATAGATCATGGATGGATAAGATATATGGAAATAACTTTACCCACCTTTTTGGCAGGAGTTATGTAGTGCAGAGCATGCCCAACTTGTCTTCAATAGTGATCTTGCCCTTCACCACAAAGTTGATCGAGTACAACACCTACATTCATGATAATCATTTATAACTAGAAGTTTTGAGAATGGGAATTCAAGCCTCAAAACCTTAATCCATGACATGTATGTCAAAAGAAATACCTAACCTAAAAAACTCAGCCCCATTGGTAGGATTAGCTTTGTATCCAATCTTGTAGCCCTTGGCATTCACCTTCTCCTCTGCCTTTCTTATGGCGGCCTCATGTGTAGCCTTGCATTGCTCTAGGGTCAGCTGGCTGGTATCCACTCTTTCCATCTCTTCGTCATACTTCTTTCTAAAACTGAACATGTTTATACATAGAGAGTAATGTTGCAGTCATCAAAATTGTGCAATGCACATTTCTTTCATTTGATCATGCCCAAGAAGGGGAGCTATTGCTAGCATTGGCAGAGATGAATAGGTAAGGACTTAAATAAGGGGAAATTGTGCTTCACGGATGTTGTATGATTTGCTACCGATTAATGTAATGTGTAAAATTTTATGTCTAGGCTCACTTGTGTTCACGTGCCACACACCATTGCCCATGATGTGCAACATCATGAGATGGTCTTGTGACATCATGAGATGGTCCTATCACATCATAAGATGGTCTATCCACATCCTGAGATGGTTGTGCCACATTATGATCTATTGCTTCTGCCTTGCTAGCTTCAATCACTTGAGATGCCTGTGGTTCGGTCACACCTATGGTTGCCACACAAGAGGTAGCATCCCCAGTGTGAGCACGACATGTCAAAGAGCACATAGGGTAACACCTCAGCATGATGTGTACCTTTGATAATCCTATAAGACCACACAAGTATTAGGCATGAAATTCATATTGGTAAAATGAAACCCCTTCCAACAGTTATTAATTACAATAACACTAAAGATCAATAGCAACAAGTAATAATCTCAAGAATAATTGATGCTAACTGGTGCTTGGATGTTTGGATATGTAAGAAACCATGCCTTGACATAGAATTTCAACAAATTAACTCACCACTTGAAGTCCTATCACATGGTCTTAACAAATTGAGATTAAAGCAAAAAAATGCAAAACTATGTGAAAAGGAAACCCTCAAGAGGTTCCCATCCCATATTTGTCCTGACAGTCACCACTTAACTATGACAAGGTCCTAGATGGGGCTTGGACAACACTCATCCCCCTTTTTAAATTGAGATCGTGCTAAAAAATACCAAACTATGTTAAAAGAAAATCTCCCAAGAGGTCCCCCATTCTAGTTTTGTCCCAACAATGTACACTTAACCATGTGGTTTTTTATGAAACTTCTACCCTTGAGTTCTCCATAGGTTCCATGCAATAATAGTGAATGAGAAAGAGGTCTCTCTCTCTCTCTCTCTTTTTTTTTGAAAGTCCTCGAATGCAAGGGAGCTGTGGGGAGGTCTTGCTTGCCTTGCCCTCATGGTTCTCCCCTCTTTGTTGTGCTTTTGGATTCTCAACTCCCAACCCTTTTGCTCTCTTACTCCACACATGATTGTGTGAGGGATGATGATTTCAATGAGAGAGAGGGAAGATGATATCAAATGAGAGAGAGCCAAGAGGGGGGGGGAGGCGGAGGGGCACCTACTCTAGATCCGCGTGATAAGAGGAGAGGAGGGTAGGAGGGCAAGAGGAAAGGAGAGGAGGAGGAAGAATAGCTAACTAGAGGGAAGGAGTAAAAGAGGAGCAACACCTTGCACCTCTACTAGTTTTGGGACCACACCTAGCCACAATTACTATGGGGCTTTCTAGCCATTTTTGGCATTGAATACATCAATGGACCTCAATTTCACTCCAAAATATTCAACTTTTCAAAAAATAAGGCCATTAGAGCGATTTGAATCACGAGGCTTCTTCTCCATTGTGCTATCAACCCCACGCACCACATACACTCTTGTTGCCTTGCCCTCCTTATAGGTGAGCCATCCATCATTTCCCCCCCCAAGTTTGCTTACTTTGAGCAAATATTTTGTGATTATTGTTGGTAGTGTATCATATGTGGTTTAATATCAAGTTGCCATTGTTCATGTTGGTTGTCCCTTTCTTCTCCCTTTTTCTTCAAGATGTCGTTCCTCATCCAATTTCTCCTAGATGTGCCATCTCCTTATCCCACGTGGCTATCTTTCCCCCCGTGGCTATCTTGTCCCCACTACAAGTGGCTCCATTAGCAAAGGCTCCTTCTCATGGGTTTACAACATTTAGATCTTGAAATCTCTATGATTGTATTGCAAAAGACCTCTGAAACAGATTCATCTTGCTAAATAGATAGAGGAGTACCAATACGTAGCTTCAAATGTTAAGAGTTGAAATACTTATGGCTTTGAAATCCTTTATAAGATGACATAGATATGGTCTTGCAAGCCTTTTTGTTCTTACGGACTATTGTTTAATGGTTTTATTAATGACTTGCAAGACTTGTTGTTTTTATTATATATTTTCATCATGTGGATGTGATGTATTGATATTTAATTATCAGGATGGGTGCATTGACTGCAACTCTTGTGTTTGAAGACCCCTCAATTCAGGCCATGGTGGACATACCACTATTTGATGGGAAGTGTGCTGTGAGCTCTAAGTTTCTTATGTTGAAGGTAAATCTACAGTGTGATGTCACAATTAGAATCCTTGCAGTTGTTGAAGGGGACATGTCATTCGAAGAGCTTGTTTCACTAAAAGAGCATTGTGACACGGAGGGATCTTGCCAGTATATTGTTGACTCAACCCTCTCAACCAAATATATTGTCCAAATATATTCTTATGCCACTTTGCCAAGTCCTATTAGAGCTGAGCAAACTATGCCATGCAAGGTTGTGAATGTACTAAGTTCTAGTGATAGTGATGAGCTAGAAATTAAGTACACTCATCATGTAACTAAAGCACCTACCAAGGAGAAGTCTATTGCCTCCACATCATTAAATGATGAGTATAGCCTTGGGTATGCTAATATGACAAAGCCATCTATTGTCAACAATCAGACATGTTGTCCCCTAGACCCATTTGATAAGGGTAAGTCCATTGTTTGTGACACATCAAGTGAGCACTCAGATGATGAAGCCTTCCATGGCTTCCAAAAACTGACGTTCACCTCACCAACATTGGGAGAGAGGACGACAGGTTGTAATGTTGTACCATACATACAACAATATTGTCCAAAGATTGTCCTCGCAAAAGATGCTCCAGCAAGAAGGTTCAATAATCCAAGTGGAGGAGTTACCACGTGAGTACAATGGTGATTGTGTGTTCAAGTTGCCATCACAAAAGAATTGATGGCATGGAACTCAAGTATGATGGCCATATATGGACAAAGCCTATCACATCAAATGTTGCATGTAATGGCACTGTGTGCATTAGCTATTGTGCTAGGCAATTTGAATGCAACCACCCAATTTCTCCAAGTTTTCTAAGTACTGGCATGAAAAATGATAGCATGTTCAAGGGACTTCTCCACCAACACTGCCATAAGAGATTATTGGCTATGTCCAATAAGGGGGTATTGAAAAGCCACACTAGATGGTTGCAACATGTGTAGGGACTTGCGAGTGCTTAGTGTACTATGTGCTTCCACATCATGGATGAACTTTTCAAGTTAGTTTCATTAAGAAGATAAACTTTTAATTTGGCATCAAAAGTTTATATGCCCTAATAAAAATAAATGTTTGAAACATTCACCCCAGGATTTGAAACTTTTATTTAAAAAAATTTAAGTTTCGCCAAGATTTACATTTTTCCCTTCAAAATTCAAAAGGAAAAATATAAAAAAGTACTACATTCTACCAATATTGTGAAACTTAAAAAAAGAGCTTGAAAACATTTGCCAAGATTTTATATTAATATATAAGCATAGCTTTGATAAAAGCATACCTGTTCCACATAATATCTCCTTAACTCTCTTGATGATGCATCGAGGATGCCACGACCACAAAGTGTAGACAAGAACATCTTGAGAAAGTATAAGAAGGATACAAGAAGTTGTGGATGAAGTGGTGAGGATGAATCATAGTGCAGGACCAACAAAAGTGCAAATGGATGTTGCAAAATGGGTAATGGAAGACAAAGTAGTGAGTTCATTGTGCAAGTTTGCAGATTTTTTGGGAAAAGTGGAGCTACACAACATGTTGGAAGCACAACTTGGCTCATTGTCCCTTGCAAAATTTGATGATAGGCACAACATAAACAAAGTGATCTATTATATTTTAGCTTGCAAGAGGTTCTTACAATCGCAACATGTGAAATGAAGGAAGATACTAACAATTTTCATTCAGGTTTTTGAAGATCCAATTGCAATTCCTATGCCAACAGTGAATATGTCAGAGACAAAACATCATGGCTGGCAAGCTAGTGAGGGTGGTAAGGTCAAGATATTCTTACATGATGCAACATATACTTATCTTTTCAATGCTATCTTTCAAAGTGCATGTCATCTTAGCTATGAGTCTAGATGACACATCAAAAAGGGCCCTAATTTGAGTGCTCTTCAATAGATGGCAAACAATCCAAAAGGAGGTAGCCCCTCAGAGGTACAACACATTGTTAGAGATGTTGTAGGTGGCACACCTTTGTATAATCAAAAGGCACAAGTGGAGGGCGACGATGAGACTTTACGTAGAAGAAGGAAGGCAGCAAGGGTGGTAGAGGCAACTGAAGGGAGTAGCCATAGGCCATAATATGAGTATGTGAACCAACCAAGGGGAGGAAGAGGTCATTCACTGGGGAAGTGAAAGGTGAGAAATTGGATTGAATCTACCCTTGGTTCAATTTCTTTAGTAAATCTTAGCCTATAGGGGGGCCTACTTATAGGTTATGTCCCTGGGATAAGTTAGACCATGTGTTAAACATTCTACTCTGAGGTAACCCATAAGGCAACTCATCCCTAAAGCAACTAGAGAACTCCTCTGTGATCTCATTGGCCAATTTGGATATTTTTCCCATCTTGGGTAGTCCTAGTTATAGTCAACACACCTCAATCTACTTTACTAATGTTATACAAAGAAATAAAAAGTATTTTGCAGTTTTTAAAACCTTCTATAGAGAGTGGCATTTTGTGAGGTAAATCCTTTTTAGGTTGCACAACATATTGCACCTCATTCATCTCAAGCTGATTTAAGCCACACCATCTATAGGATCAAGGGGCTTAGAAATTCATGCTTAGTGTTTGTCTTTCCTCTTCTTTGTAGCATAGTGCAATGCACCATTTACAGTTTACCAAAGTTGAAGTTGGTGCATGGGCTGTAGTGTGACCATGACTCCAATGAGTTATTTATGGCAGCTAGGCTCGTGGTTTTGCTAACACTTTAATATTTTCTTCTTAGAGGTGTTAATTTATGAGGACATTTAGTCGAATCATTTTCCTAACCTGGGTCAAAAGTGATACCCTCATCTTTGCTCAGCAATGTTGCCCATCCTTAGGGAGTGACAGATCGTTTTCAAGGTGATTCTTAATTCCTTAAAATTTAAGACATTATCTCAAGCCAAATTCAAAGTCTTCAATCCAAGAGTGAAGCCAACAAATCGAGCTATCAACAAAGGAGCCAATGGGAAAAGGACAAGGCAAAGAAACAAGCAGCTCATACTCACCTATCAAGGTTGTGTACCAAATCCCAAGTCCTTGTTAAAAAGTTCTACAAGACAATTCTATAAGGCAAGGTGGCATATGGGCTGGGCTATAGGAACCTTATGCAGATAGGAGATGATAGTGAATATTAGATCTAGGAATTCAAGGATTCAATATGATGTAATGGCACCTACCCCTTTGACTGGTAGATGCACTATGTGATAAGGTAAGGCAACAAAGATCCCCAACTGTCAGGAGCCTTCTACAAATGTGAGATGATAATGAATATCAAATTTGACAATCAAAGATGTAATAGTATTTAGTATGATGTAATGACACCTACCTTTTTGAGATGATTGGCTTTCAACATATGGATCATGTTGTGCACCAACTTCATGTTTTGGTGTGGAGGAAGTAGTATGGTGATTGCATGTGGTGAGGTGTGTTGAGGATCATAGGGGATGGCTCATTGGCTTTCAACATATGGATCATGTTGTACACCAACTTCAAAAGCATGTCCTCCATTACTATCTGCAAACTAGGAACTACACTACTACACACGGATCTTATTGCAATGTTTACGTACTTTTTTGTATCATGTTGACACCATCATGGAATATGAGAGTAAATTTTGTATCAAAAGTGTGAGAGAACAGTGCCAAGCAACCATGAACCAATGCCCTTGAACTAGTAGAGTGTAGCAAAAGGGATGAGAGGGATCCTAAATGGCACCAAAACCCACACACCTCCTCGCGGCTCTCTCTCAATACACGAGCCAACTCACTATAATGAAAGTCCTAATGCATTCATGGAATAGGAGCTAGCTGCTCAACACCCTCTGGAATGTCAAAATATCCCTCCTCTCATGCAATCCTCTCAATGTCCTCCCATGTCGTGTGAGAAATGGGCCTGCCAGTCACTCACTGGGTCCATCTCAACATGCTCTCCCAGGAGACAACGAGTCCATACCCAAAGCCCGATATGTGATGAGGGGGACATCTTTTGTGCAATAAGGGAATTTAGACCTAATAATCAATGATCGTACAATGCAATCCAAATGGAATAGATGCCCACAACCAAGTCCATAAAGTCCTATCCCATCAAAGTTTGTCACACACAAAGTGCAAGAGGTATGATGAACAAACTCTGGCACTGTATGTGAAAGTCTCGCGCATCCTAAAAACTGCGACACAGGCTGGGGATACAAGGCTATATATGGATCCAAATATGCTGCCACCACGCTCCTCAAAACGATAGACCTGCATGCAAAAATGCTTAGCCCTATGCTCTGCAATCCTACGCCTAGTGGTCTCATCATCTAGGCGAGCCTGTGTATCCTGTACTTGATCCTGAAGGTGAGTCTAAGTGTCATGCAACTGATCCCGTGTCTCGCTCAACTCTGCCCTCAATCTCTCGATAGTGTGCATCAACTCATGAACATCCATAGAAGGTGTTGATGCCTACATAGATATCATGTGCACATGCTATAAGTCTAAATCCTACCTTAATGCACCGAGAGTTAAATATGAAGCATGAAAACAAATGAGTGAAACATATCGTGATAGGAGCAATAGGTGCTACAGTCGCATGTGATGAGCCAATGTCTACACCACTACTAGACAGTGCTAGTGCCTATGTAGATATCATGTGCACATGCTATAAGTCTAAATCCACATTAATGCACCCAAAGTTTTCTATGTCGCATGAAAACAAATAAGTGGAACATACCATGGCAAGAGCAACAGTCCCTATAGTTGCATGTGATGAGCCAATGTCTGCGCCAATACTAGATGATGTTGATGAAGATTCATTTCATCTACATGTGGCAATAACCAAACATATAAGAGTTATAAAATTCAAAGTATAGCTTTAAATAAGAAAATATTTCAAAATTATACATACCATGTCAATAGGCCTCTGGTCGTGACATAGTGGTGAGCATATGCTGAATGGACCCAACAACAACGGACCTCACACCCAAAGTGATGTGAGATCATACCTCCTGTATAGAAGATGAGGTAACGAATGTTCCTCGAACATTTGGTCCACTAGCACCATGCCCTCCATGTCACTGGTCCTGCATCCTCCCACTACTAGCTCCACCACCATGCTGTACACTAGAGTAGTCCACTCTATGTCCCAATACAAACTCGACATAGAACTGCATGCCAAAGTATAATGGGATGATCTGACGATTATTAAGCATTCTTCCATTGTTAGCAGCCACATATCGACTATAGATATGTGATGCTACCAATGGGTGAGAACACCTAGATATCATCAGGGGTTTCCCCCTCGCTGGCCTATTGCCATGCCTATCTAAGAAGATATCTAAGACAACATCCCTAATACCAAGCAACCTAACCTCATCATATGAAAGACCCTGGGATATGGTAGCGAGGATATGAGTGTGTGTCCAATCCTCTAAGTCTGACGTACTACCTAAAGTACATAATGATGCAAGCATGGACTCTAGGTCTGAAACAAGATGGAGGATAGCAGGGATATCATGTGCCCTACATGAATACTTGATAGCTCGCTCTCAATAGATGATATAACATCAGCTAGGGACATCAAACTAGCCATGGCAAAGGGAATCATGAAAAAAAGGGCCAAAATGCTTTAAGGAAATGCTAGAGACTAAGGCAACTAATGCTAAGTACCAAAAGAGAATAGCAAATACTAAGCACCAAAAGAGAAGAGTAAGGTATGATGACTTGGCAAGAAAAGGGAGGACTCCTTTGGCTTCTTTGGTGAGGAATATGGAGGACTTCTTTTGCTTCTTTGGTGGGGAAAGGACTTGAGGATGGAGTGAGGGAAGACAAGGAGAATGAGGGAGTGGGGCCTTTTAGCTTAGAGGGGGTGATATTTTGAAAACTATGCTAATGGGATTTTTAATGCCACATGGCATCCATACGTCAATCGAGGTGATTGGTCCCTTATTTGAAAGGGCCAATATTAACCTATTGAAAGGGCATATTAACCTATTGAAGGGGTATCATTGTGGCAAGCCATACCTCGTTTGAGGTATTACATGCCTTGTTACATGCAAAGCATGCATGCATGGCCATGTAAATACCTTGATCGAGGTATTTGCCATGCAAATACCTTGATTGAGGTATTTACATGGCCATGCATGCATTACCCCATTGCATGAATGCCACCTAGCCCACCAACTCGCGCCACCTAGCTTGTTCGATGTATTTTGGGCTTGCCACCTTGTCTGCCACTTGGATGCCATGTCATATGCACATACCTTGATCGAAGTATCCCTTGCCAAGTCATATTGCCAATGAGGTGCCATGTCACAGTGCCATGAGGTACACATACCTCAATTGAGGTATTTAGCCTCCTGAGGTGTCAGTACCTCGATCGAGGTATTTAAGTCCCCGAACCTCCAATGGATGACATTTGGAAGAATTGGATTGCTTGAATTACCTCGATCAAGGTATGCTGCCCGATGCCCACCCTTTGTATTTTGTGGGACATGGGTGTTAGACTCTGTCCAAAGTGGTCAAAAGGTGGACACCATTACCTTGCAACCACCCCATGGTTGAGGATGCTTTTTGTCCTTGTCTTCCCACCACACGTCATGCACAAGGGTTAAAAAACATGCATATCAATGCCGCAAAAGGCTTAATCTCACCCACTAAGAGTTGTACAAAGTATCGTACCCATCAGATATCATTTGCAAGGTAGGGTATGCATTTTTTCTTGTTTTCCACCACATGTCATGCATGATGGCCAAAAACACACATCAAAATGCCTCATTCAAATGTGCGAGTCTCTGATGGGCATGGTACTTTGCACAAGACTTATCCTCACACATTTTAAGGCCCATGCAAAGTATCATGGATATCATTTTCATAATTTTCTTTATTTTCTATCACCCACCCCATAGAAGGGTCAAAAAACACATAACAGGGAGTCTCATTCAAAGGTGCATGGCTACAATCTACATGGTAATGTGCAAAGCCTTGCTCTCATCCACTTTAAGTCCCATGCAAAATACTATGCCTTTTAGATAAAATTTACATGGCTAGGGATGCAATTTTTCTTGCTTTTCCACCACACAACATGCACAAAGGTCAAAAATCACACATTGGGATGCCTCATTTGAACGTGCAAGTCTCTGATGGGCATGGTACTTTGCACTTACCTTATTCTATCCCACTTTAAGTCCTTTAAAAGCATCATGCCCATTGGGTATCATTTGCATGGTTGGGGACACAATTTTCCTTATTTTCTACCACCCATCATATAGGGAGGTCAAAAAACACGCATTGGGGTGTCTCATTCATTCAGATGGGTAAGTTTTTAATGGGAATGGTACCTTGTTCAAGACTTAATACTCCTTCCTACAATATTATGAATTAGGGAGAAGTTGTAACTCTCATATACATCTTGAAAATTTTAATTTTTCTCTTTTATAACAATAAAAAGTATAATTTTAAGCCTACCATTTCATAGATCATTAAATTTTGAACATTTTTCCTTTTTACAACTCCTCAATCTGAGCTAAGGAGCAAAAGTTATAACCCCTTCTACGTAGGCTCTCCAAGGGTATTTCGCCGATGGAATAGGGTTGGGGCAAGCTCTTCAAGCCATATTCCTCTAGCAAAATACACTTATAGGGTCTATTAAAAAGGTACTATTTATTTTTCTTAGGTCATACCGAGGAACCGTAAAGAGGATATTTGCTCAAAATTTCATGATCCAAGCAACGGTGAAAGGAAAAGAAAGGATTTTTGAAAGTCATAAAATAAGTCACCACTTGGACATTATATATGTATATTATATAAAGGTATATTTATATCTATATCTATTTATCAATGTTTCATATTTACTTACATATTCCTTGAAATAATTTGGAATTTTTTGCTCCCCAAAAATGACTTGAGCCTATATATTTTGACCCCTCCCACCTTTTGTTTGCTCATCACTCGAGGGTTTTTGCTCAGAAAATAGAAACCCCTGATGGGCATGATACTTTTTATAAGCCTTAATATCATCTAATTCAAGTCCCATACAAAGTACTATGCCCATCAAATATTGTTTGCATGGTCAAGGATGCATTTTCCCTTGTTTTTGACCACCCATCATGCATAAGGGTCAAAAAACACACATCAAAGAGCCTCATTCCAACATGCAAGTTTTTAATGGGCATTGTACTTTGTACAAGCCTTAATATCATCTGATTAATTCTTGATACTATTCACATGGTTGGGGACAGATATTTTCCATATTTTCTACCACCCACCACGCACAAGCATCCAAAAACACGCAACGGGGAGCCTCACTCAAACTTGCAAGCCTCCTATGGGCATGTTACTTTTAATGATACTTAATCACACCCATGTTAAGCTCATGTAAATGATGGTGTCCATCAAATCTTATTTTCATGGTCGAGGATGCATTTTTCCTTATTTTCCATCCACATGTCATGCAAGATGGTTGAAAAACAAGCATCTTGGTGTCTCATATGAGAATGTAGGCCTCCTATGGGCATGAAATTTTGCATGGAACTTAATATGATGCACTTCAAAGTATTATCTCCATCAAATATCATTTGCATGGTCGAGGACACACTTTTCCTTGTTTTCCACCACCCATCATGCATCAGGGTCAAAAAACATGCATCGGGAAGCCTCATTTGAACGTGCCAGCCTTTGATTAGCAAGGTAATTTGTGTGGGTCTGAATCTCATCCACTTTAACGACCATGCAAAGTATCATGCCCATCAAATATCATTTTCTTTGTCAAAAATTCTTTTTTACTTGTTTTTTACCACCTGTCATGGATGAGGGTAAGAAAACATGCATCAAGGAGTCTCATTTGAGCTTACAAGTCTTAGATAGACATGTTATTTTGCACAGGTCTTAAATGATATCAAATCTCATTTGATTATGTATGTGTAATTTTCATAGTCGAATTAAGATCTATCACACGTAGCACATAGTGGCATGATAGAGAAACAAGGAAATATGTGTGATTAGTGGGACATCATACTTTGCATGGGCCTATTTTGACCTCCATGCATGGTCCATGGTGAGAAACAAGGTAAAATGCATGCCCAACCATGTAAAGGGCATCTGATTGGCATAGTTTTTTGCACATCTTAAAGTGGGTAATATTAAGGCATGTACAAATTACCATACCCATAAAAGATTTTAGGCTATAGGGATTAGGATTCAGGGAATAGAGTTTAGGTTATAGGGTTTAGGGTAGGGTTTAGGATATAGATTTTAGGGTATATGGTTTAGGGTAGGGTATAGGGTCTAGGGGAGGAGAGGGAAAGGGAGGGAAGTAGAAAGGTAAGGAACAAGAGGGGAGGGGAGGGGAGGGGAGGGGAGAGATGGGGAGTGGAGGGGAGGAAGAGGAGGGGGAGGAAGGAGAGTGGGAAGTTTGAATTCTAAAGAGGGAGAGGGAAAGAAAGGAAAGTAGGAAATTTGAATTCTTTTAAGGTTTCACTGGCTATATATTGACTCTTACCCCTCCCATAAGGCTCTCCTCTTACTTCTCTCCCTCCCTATTGCAATATCACTCTTTCTTTATTGTCTCATGCATGTACAAATTCCCTTGCCTAATAACTACTCACTCATGGGACAATGCATGTGTGCATTTATGGAAAAGGAGCATCCATCCACCTATTCCCTTGTTCATGCCATTAAAAATATGAGTGAACATACCAACAACCATCATGCACATGTCCCAAGAACACATTACCAATAAATACCCAATATAATTGCTCAAGGATCAAACGGAAATAGTGCCACAAGATGGCAAATTATCATTCTAATAGTGGGCACACTCACCCCTAGTTAAAGGATTTACAAGAAAACTCCTCACTTGCATAGTCCCTGTGTAGCAATTAGTGTGTGAAAGATTAAAGAAATATCTATGTGTTCATTAGAGAGTGCAAGCAGATTCAAGTCTTCCCTATGGACTTTCCTCCCCTTGAAGGGGTTTGTTTCCCCCACTAAGCTGAGCAAGGTGTTCCACACTATCTCCCCTCACCAATGAGGGATGTTAGCTAAAACATTCAAGACCTTGACTTTGTGCTTCATTGCAATCACAGGCAACCAATCCACAATCAACTTCATGCAAGTGTTGCTAGTGGTCCCATTGATATACTTCTTCTTCAAAAGCACAAATTGGATGCTAGAGATTTCCCACATTTAGGTAAATTACTTTACCATATTTAGGCCATAGTTTTGAGTCTCCTGCTTGGGCGGGACATGCATTATATGCCAACTATTATCAGTCTACTATCGAAGTGGCAGCCATCTTACTACCCTCATGGTATCCTTAGACTATCCCCCTACTATTCCTCATATGTCCAAGAATCTATGCCACTGTACTGAAGGAGAAAGGCATCCCAAGTTGCTAATCCATGACTCTACAATTTAGTCCCAAGAGAGAAGTTCCTTCTAGAAAAGGAGATGGTCCCCCCTATCGTTGTGGGCATAGAGGTTGAGAGGACCAATCTTATGTCCACCAAACAAGAAAATGATGCACTCTTCTCTAGAGGGGATAATGATACCATGTCCAAACATAAGGGGAAGAAAAGCATTTAACACACAGATGGAATCCCTCAAAGGTCTCCTTATATAGGGTTGAATGCCCCCTTGAATCAACTAATTGGTAGAGCAGATGGGGTCCACCAGTCTGCCATGTACACTAACCACACCTTCCACTAAGTGAAGATTGGTCTTTGCCAACCAGTATATTGATGTTTTGCATGCCTATAAGGTCTACGCCCTATAGGACTTATTTGCTACTTTTTTTACTGACCTTGTTGCCCACCTAGCATCCTTTGTACATGTTGCAATATGACCTATACCTATTGTCCCATATCTACCATGGACCTACTTGATTTTTATGTGCTCTAGGCTCTCCCACTATACCTTTTGTACTAGCTCAAGTACCTTATTTCTTGCTGTGTTGTTGTAGCTGAGCAGTGGTCATTTGTGTAGATTAGGATTCTGAAACAATGACGGTATGGATGATAACATAGCCTCCTTGGATGGTCCCCAATATGAACTAGGCAAAGTTATGAGATGGAGCATCAAATTTTGTCTCTCAATTTTTACAACAAATATACAAAGTAGAAATAATTAATGTTTTTGACTTTAAAATGTTTGTTAGGAAGAAAAAATTCAGCTATACCTACAAGTAAAAACAAATTTAAAATTCACTGGGCACATAGGTGAAACAAAATATCTAAAACCAATGCGATAGCTTATATTTGAAGTGCAATCATAAATGGGAACTGAATTTGCAAAGCACACTTGCCCTGTGGCTTGATAGCTTGAAACATGACATATCTTGGCAGCCCTACAATATTCCACGTTCCATTCTTGCAAATGGTGCCTCCTACATGCAATGGGTATATGAGTGGAGAATGAACTCACAAGGTCACAAGTTTGCATGTGATCATGTAAATACACATGAAATAGAATTGCAAATGTGAATACAAATGCAAATGCAATGAAATTGTGAATGTGAGAGAAAATTTTATAGGAGCCCCACAAATGTAAACAAACATACACCTAGAAAAATGTAAGAAGATGATCACCAATGGAAAAAACTCATTTTTTCTCATCTAAAGATGTTGGAAAGAAAATGGGGCTCCACTCTTTTTCCATAAATTCACAATAACAATAACATGATATTCTCAATGATTACATATTTAACCTACTTCTTGTCTATGCACATATTTTTCTTGTTCCAAAACCTTTACTGAGGAATTTCTTGGAAATTTTCATTGAAGAGAGTTTGTAGCATGAAACATGAATTTGGTGCAATGGATATTGAATTACAAAGAGTCCCCAAACACATTTATGGGCATTTTCCATGTCATATGTATCTTATGGGACTTAAACAGGATCTTCACTGAGTCATGATTATCATTAACTCTTTAGATACAAAAGCTCTCCAATATGCACATTGAAGAGATGAGTCAATCCTAATATTCAAACATCACAAGAAGAAAAATGCAAAGACTACAGTTTCCTTTGTCTAGGGATATAATACATGTATTTCGGGAAAAACATGTCCACCCTAGTCTTTCTTTCCTTGTATAACACTTCACCTAGGGATAAAATACATGTATTTGGGAAAAAAAATGCATGTCTTTCTTTCCTTGTATACCTCTTCTATATTGTTTACATGTCACACTTACACAACTCCCCTAGTTCTCTCAATGGCTCCATCTATACGAGTAATTAGAAAGACAAGTGTACATAAGAGCCAAACAAAATTTAGCACATGAAAATTTGATTTACCTTTATTTAAAGCTCAACCTTATTCTACACATGGTAGTAGCCACTAATCTCTAAGGTTCTTTTGCTCTTCATTCTAAACACACCTACTCTACTTTCCAAACTAAAAAATGTCCTATATTGATTTCTTAAACCAATGTGGTGTATCTTAGGATGGCTTCATTTTAGCCTAATAAGACAAGAGAATCCTTTACATTGTGCAAAACATAATAGTTAATAAAGTTTATGGAATAGAAAAACTTAAAGAAAATGTGCTAAGAGTGACCTTCTTCATAACACTATTGATACAATAGCTTGTTCTCATGTTTGGATAGAGAGAGAGAGAGAGGGAGGGAGGGAGAGAGAGGCAGAGAGAGAGAGAGAGAGAGAGAGAGAGAGAGAGAGAGAGAGAGAGAGATCTAAATTGGGCACATCCATTTCAAATTTGAGCCAAACTGGAAGCTTGTTAAAAGAATGAAGCTCAAAGTTATTGGATATGAAGAACTTGAGATGACTAATTGTTGATTCTTATTTTTATTTAAGTATTGGATGTAAGATGGATCAATATTGCATAGGATTTTAAATGTGTGAATAATAGTTTTATAATGGTGACCTTATTCATTGGTGGCTCCACTTAGCACTTGCTAAGTGTGCATGCAATTGTAAAGTCCATGGCAGCACATATGGCACGCTTGTATTCATTGTTCTTAGAATGACCCATGATTTTCAACCAAAAAGCAAGAACAATTCTTGAGCCTAAATCCTCCCTATGTGAAGAGAGTGGGAGAGAAGGAAGGAGTCACTTGTAGCTTTCTCACATACACAATGGGGGAATATACACAAAGGTGGAGGCTGAAAATAGTTTTCCTCTTCTTAGTTGTGAAAGCCAAAAGAACTTTCTAAGTACAAAAGGAATAGGTGAACCCTATATGTGGGTCTCAAACCAAACTCAGCTAACCTAGGTGGCATACTAACTGAGCCACTAACTAGAGTACATAAAGATAGATGTCATCGAGCTATTATTCATGGGCAATGTACCAACCGCATCTATAGCTAACAAGTTGGTGACATAAATGCACAACGGTCACCCTGGCATATCACGAGTGGAGCTTGATTGAGAGTGCTCTCCAACGGAAGCAAGAACGGAAGAGGGAGAAAGCGAAACAGAGAGCCACACAAGTTTTGGTGGGTGCAGAACCACCCTAATCTTCTTTTTCATTCATTTATATATGTGTTTGAGTATTGTACATAACCGGGGTAAAAGCACAATGACCTTTAACCCCCACAACCTCCCACTTAAAGGACAATGTGCGTTTAAGGGAGAACAACTAGTGAGCATACTATCCAATGCCCATCAATACATGACAATACCCAAATCGCTAACTAGGTAGACTCTTCATCAGCATATCTATAGGGTTATCATCTATATGAACCTTGACAAGCTCTATGCGCTTGTCCTCAAGTACCTCCCTGATGAAATGGTACCTGACCTCAATGTGTTTGGTCTTTGCATGAAAGACCGGATTCCGTGCTAGCTGAATAGCACTCATGGAATCACTATGCAATGTCGGTACACCTGTATGAATCCCTAAATCTCCCACTAGCCGATCAAGCCATATAGCCTCCTTGCAACCCTCTGTGGCTACAACATACTTAGCCTCTGTGGTAGACAAAGCAACGCACTTCTATGCGCGAGACATCCACGATACTGCACCACCTGCAAAGGTGAACACATAACCAAAAGTGGATCTCCTACTATCCACATGCCTTGCATAGTCTGAATCTGTGTATCCAAGTACACGCATGTCTCCTCTACCAAAGCAGATGCACATCTCCTTGGTACCCTTCATGTACCTCATGATGCACTTAATTGCCTCCCAATGCCTCTTTCCTAGATTAGCCATATATCGGCTAACAACTCCCACTGCAAATGCAATGTCTAGTCTAGTAGCTATCATAGCATACATAGGACTCCCAACTGCTGATGCATAAGGAACCTTGGCCATCATGGCCCTTTCCTCATTTGATTTGGGACTATCTGTATGACTCAGTTTCACATATGGAGGCAATGAAGTACCCACTAGGCTTCCCCCCCTCCATATTGAAACGCTGCAATACTTTTGTAACATACTCTTTTTGTGAAAGCAAAAGGAGTTTCCTACTCCGATCACGCGTGATGTGCATACCAAGAATATGACCTGCAAGTCCCAAATCCTTCATATCAAAGGTCTCATGCAACTTGGCCTTTAATGCATCTAGCTCATAAGTATTCTTGCTAGCTAATAGCATATCACCCACATATAGTGCCAAGATTATCAGGCTATTATCCTTAGCCGTTTTAGTGTAGAGGCAGTGATCAATTTCACTCCTTCTAAAACCCTGGGACCGAATGAAAGCATCAAACTTCTGATACCATTCTCTAGGGGCTTGCTTAAGACCATAGAGACTCTTCTTTAGCTTGCAAACTAAATGCTCTTTGCCCTTTTCTTCAAAGCCCTCCGGCTGCACCATGTAAATTTCCTCATGCAAATCCCCATGCAAGAAAGTTGTCTTGACATCCATCTGCATAAGCTCCATATCCTCTGATGCCACTAGTCCAAGCATGCATCTAAGTGTGGTCATCTTCACAATCGGAGAGAATATCTCATCAAATTCCACACCCTTCTCTTGCTTAAACCCTTTAGCGACCAAACGGGCCTTGTACCTAGGCACATCATCACCTGTGACCTTCATTTTGTAGACCCATTTACATGGCAATGCTTTCTTTCCATGTGGCAAAGAAGCCAAGTCCCAAGTCTTATTCTTCATAAGTGAACTCATCTCTGATTGCATAGCATACCCCCACTTGCATTGATCCTTGCGCATCATAGCCTCTCTGTAGCAAGAAGGCTCCCTGCAATCAATAAGCATCACATAGTCTACCCTAGGAACAAACCTATCAGGCGGTCTAGACACTCTAGATGATCTTCTCAAGGGCATTTCAGCTTGCTGTCCCACTTGCATATCAGCCACATTTGGCTCATCATTTCCACCAATAGATGATCCATCATCTACCCTTGATTATATACCTGTGGGAGTACTTGGTGGTACCATTTCTTGCACATTTGTTGCATGGACAACTTGCTGTCTATCAACATATGTAGGTGGATTCACATCCTGGAAAGTGATTCTTCTCATTTCCACATCCCTCATGGGTGTCTTATGCATCTTCTTCTCATTGAAGACTACATCATGGCTGCGTATGACCTTCTTTGCTTCTGGATCCTAGAGACGATAGCCCATAGGCTCCACTTTCACGCTGTAGAGTCATGCCAATCCTAAAGAGGCATCTACATTAGTGTTAATATAGTTTCGTTAAAGAATATAACATTGCAAATGTCTTGTTTGCTCTAGATTGGAAAGCCAATGATGAAGAAGGTTTTCTTCTGCTAGATCTGGAGAAAGCTTTTGACAGAGTTAGTTGGGACCACATTCATTTAGTCATGCAACATCTTGGATTCTCACACAAATGGGTGCACATTATGGCATTTTAAGGCAAGGGCATGTCTTTAGTAGTGGACGTGGAAGAGGGAGTAGCTGAGAAAATTCCCCTTCACAGAGGTGTGAGATGAGGTTGTCCCCTAAGTGCTCTGATTTTTTCCATCATCACCCACCTATTTTTGTTAAGTTGGACTCCATCGTTGGCTAACAATGAGCTCTAAGGGATCATTCTAACTAATGGGAAGTGGAAGAGGGATTATCATACAAATGGGTGCATATTATGGATTTTAAAGGCAAGGGCACGTCTTTAGTAGTGGAAGTGGAAGGGGGAGTAACTAAGAAAAATCCTCTTCAAAGAGGTGTGAGATGAGGTTGTCCTCTAATTGCTTTGATTTTTGCCATCATCACCCACCTATTTTTGTTAAGTTGGACTCCATGGTGGCTAACCTTGTCTATTATGGTTTTCAAAATATTGGTCACCCATAAGAACTCGTGATAAAATAAATTGTATATATATGTATCATTCTACCTAAGGGAAGCACTTTGTAGGTCAAGGTTTTGCTGACAAACTACTGCTTATGTTGAAAGAAACTATCATCAACCTGGAAGCGGCTAATCCACTTCTTCACAAATCTGCTGCTGTGGCTACTGCTGGTTTTAAATACAATTGGGAAAAAACCAAGCAAAATAGTGGAGGAGGTCTACTGCTCTGCATTACCGTCCGAGGTATTTTCCTCCTCCGAGCCACTAGGCGGGTCACTAGGGACGTCATCCTACACTTCTTCTAATATGCAGTCATACTCTTCAGGGATTATGTACTGGCAATCCATGAAGGCCTCCACACAACCCATTATGTCCTTTATACAATCATCTTTGGTGCTCCAGCGGTCATGGCAGTCTCTCCAAAACCTATGGAGATCCCATAGGTTGTGTCATGCATTCCTCAATCACCCCTGCTCCACTACCCTTTGGCTTGGACCCCACCCACGCGCATGCACTGGACATTGTACTTCACCCAGTCACTATCGTGTGCAATCTTCTCTTTTACATGATCTAGCAGAGAATCTATGTTTACAATCCTCCCAATGTGGGGAACTGGGTTGGGGTTTTGGGAGGACAGCCATGGGTAAGGGCATGGTTGTTCCATTTAGAATTTGGGTGAGGACGTGGTTGTTCCATTTAGAATCTGTTTGAAAAAAAAAAAGAACCAAATACAGCTAAGGAGCAAAAGAAAAAAGAACCAAATATGGCTAAGGAGAAAAGAGAGAAAAGAGAGGGGAAAATAAGAAAAGACAGGGGAAAAGAGAGGGGAAAAGAAAGAGGGAAAAAGAGAGGGAAAAAGAAGAGAAGGAAAGGGGAAAAGAGAAGGAAAAAGAAGAGGGGAAAATAAGAAAAGAGTGGAAAAAAGAGAGGGGAAAAGAAGAAAAAGAGATAGAGGGGAAAAGAGAAGGAAGCGATTGAAAGAGAGGAAGAGAGAAGAGAGGATGAGAGAGTAGAAGGAAAAGAGGGGAAAAGAGAAAGCATATGCTTATGCTTATGCATGAGCATATGAGCATATGCTCATGCCTGAAAAGAGAAAAAAAAAGAGAGGGGAAAAGAATAAAAGTATAAGCATATGTAAATGCAAGAGAAGGAAAAGAGAAGAGAAGGAAGCGATTGAAAGAGAGGAAGGGAGAAGAGAGGATGAAAGAATAGAAGGAAAAGAGGGGAAGAGAGAAAGAATATGCTTATGCTTATGCATGAAAAGAGAAGAAAAAAGAGAGGGGAAAAGAGAGCAATGCATATGCATAGAGAGAAAAAGAGATGAAAGAGAGGGGAAAAGAGAGGGAAAAAGAAGAGAAAGCATGTGCTTATTATTATGCATGAGCATATGAGCATAAGCATATGCAAATGCATATGCTTATGAAAAGAGGGAAAAGAGGATGTAAGAGAGGGGAAAAGAGAGCAAATGCATATGCATATGAAAAGAGAGAAAAAGAGATGAAAGAGAGGGGAAAAGAAAGGGAAAATAAAGAGAAAGCATGTGCTTATGCTTATGCATGAGCATATGAGCATATGCTCATGCATCTACTTTAGCATATGAGCATAAGCATACGCAAATGCATATGCTTATGAAAAGAGAGAAAAGAGGATGAAAGAGAGGGGAAAAGAGAAGGAAAAAGAGAGGGGAAAAGAAGAAAAGAGGGAAAAAGAAGAGAAGGAAGAGGGGAAAAGAGAGGGAAAAAGAAGAGGGGAAAATAAGAAAAGAGTGGAAAAGAGAGAAATCATATGCTTATGCTTATGGATGAGCATATGAGCATATAAGCATGTGCTTATTAAAAGAGAGAAAGAGGGAAAAGAAGAGAAGGATGTGATTGAAAGAGAGGAAGAGAGAAGAGGGGATGAAAGAGAGGTAGTCAATAGAGTGATCGAGAAAAAGTGAGTGAGCCCAAAAAAGCGAGCGAAAATTAGTTGAAGTGGTTGGATAATCAAGCAAGCAAAGAAAGAATCTAAGCTTTCTATGAAATAATTGATTGAAGTAGAAAGTATTCAAAATGGTGGCTATGTGACACATTTCTTGAAATTGAGTAGTGACTGTCTAAGCTTAAGGACTATTGTAACATGACCCCATTTGGGTTTGGCAATTACCCCAAGGGGTCACTCATAAACATGTAACATAGCATTTTAGTGTGTTGAGTGGTATTTTTTAGTGGGGGGACTTACATGGTATTTATGTGCATGAGGGTATTTATAGAATGGCAACTTAATGTAATTCATATATCTAGATTTATGAAGGCATGTCACAATTTTAAGATTGAAAATGTAATCATGTACAAGGGTTTAACCATCTACATGAGAAAATGTAAAAATGCAAGAATAGGGGTAATTTTAAACACAGGCTTTCTTGCACATGCTTGATGGGTTTATGAAACGTGATCCCTAGAGTGCAATTAAAAGGTAGAGGATGTTAAATTTATTTATTTTTTGGCCAAAATAGACAGCGTCTTCTCCCTCCCTACTATGGGAAACCTTGCTTTAAATTTGGTGCAAGAATTGGACATATCCCTTTCAATTTGCATTATATTCTCCACATTAGGCTAACCCCCCCACGACCCTTCTTCCTCCATACTCCATGCTGCTTGGTCTTAAAGGACCATATAAGGACTAGGAAATCCCCCCCGCACACCCATACGTGCTGCTCTATTTCTCTACCACGTGCATGGCTAACCCTGGATCCTAGTGTGCCTGCATTATGAGCTATGCAGTACACGCTAGCTCCCTAGTTACTCCCACTGTACCAACTCTCCCTTCCTCGACTACCTAACCTACCTAATTATATAGAGACCACCATCCAGCTCACTACTCATTACAATCTCCCTAGCTCTACTATGTACTTGCTTCCACCCTCCCATAGTCTTCTCTACCTCCACTAATAACCTATGCTCAGTTCCCTCTACCTACATGCTCATAGTACTATATGTGGACTACCCCATGCGTTGTGCCCCGTACTCTCATCCTCTTACCCTCTGCACTGTGGAGTTTGCCCCTAGATCCAGTGCACTGCTCTGGTCCCTGACCTCCGGTGTCCATGCCGACCAATGAATCGCTCTTGCTACTGCTCGTGCACATCTGCGGATGTTAAGGCCACTGAAATGCACCACTTTTTGAAGTACCACTCTGCACTGTGCAGTCTGCCCCTAAATTTAGTGCACTACTCTAGTCCCTGACCTTCGGTGTCCGTGCCGACCAACGAATCGCCTCTTGCTATTGCTCGTGCACGTCTGCGACGTTAAGGCCTCTAACACACCCCACTTTTTGAAGATATAGGTATAACTTCGATAAAAACATCCATGTATATGATTCTCCAGCATGTAAATGCTCTTTCCTATGTCCAGCAATAGGGCAATGTAATGGGTTTTAATTGGGCAATGGTCAAAACTCTACCTTACAAATGTATGGAATGCTCTCATCAACAATGTAATGAGTTTTAATTAGGCGCAACGGTCAAAACTTTACCTTACAAATGTATGGAATGCTCTCATCAGCAATGTAATTGTTTGATATGTAATATATGTTCACTTTTTTATTGTAATTTTCTTTCATACCACCTACTTTATTTTCATTTTTTTAATGTTATGTGAAGCTTTATATGGTGTGAAATCCCCTCAAAAGCCAAACCTCTTTAAGTTTAATTACTTTTTAATCATAGCACAATTGGACACATGAATGTGTAAAAATGTACTAGCATTGTGCACTACCGGAATACCAGCCAAACGGCCCTCAGCACCCCCCCTCTTTATCCGAAGAATCAAGGGAACCATACATAATGCAAACAACAAGACGCCCAAAGGGCACCCCTCTCAAATAGATCTGCACAAGGAATAACGGCCCACAATCCCACCATTCAGACATAGAATAGCAGAGGTGTATCACAAAAGAATCTCCACCAACCGGACAAAATCATCCCCAAATCCCAATTTTTTGAGTACCAAGCTTATGAAGTCCCAACATACCTTATCGTAAGCCTTATCAAAGTCAAACCTAGGCATGACACATCTTTGACCAATGGCAAGCGCATAGTCCACAACCCAGCAGTCAAAGTAAGAAATTCTCAAAGATGAAAAACGTTTTGTTATACAAGCTACTTCATAAATGCTATATTTAATGTGTACCTTATATAAGCATCTCCATCATCCCCTTTGTCTTCGTAGGAGTGTATGAATAAAGCAAAGTTGGAAGCCACTCCAGGCACAACCCATGTTGAGGAGCGACGTGACCTCTCACCTAATTTCATTTTAGGAGCTAATGGGGCTTCATAGAGAAGCTCCTTAACCTAAAATTAAGAAAATAGATGATATTTCAAGATAAATTAACTCTAGGAGGTTCCAAAATAGGTTCTCCGGCCTTCTTCTATCAATTGTGTCATCGGGAGAGAGAGAGAGAGAGAGAGAGAGAGAGAGAGAGAGAGACACACACACACACACAGAAAAAGAGAGAGAGAGAGAGAGAGAGAGACAGAGAGAGAGAGAGAGAGAGAGAGAGAGAGGTTCGAAGAAGGGAGATATCTCCATATAAAGGGTGGACAGGAAACCCACTAACATCCATTAAAAACCAACTATAGCCTTCTAAAATGGCAACGCAAAGATGTTGTCATTGCTCTGCCATTGACCAACACAAAAGAGGTGTGGGATAGCTTCACTGCATACACATGAAATATTCATGACGTAGCAAACATGGTTTGTGATCATAATGATTTGGAGAGGAGTAGGATGTAATTCTAGCTCCCATGAGATGCAAATGAAGGAAAATAGAGTACATCTGTGGTCTAAATCTACATGCCCAAATCATGACACAGCTGATAAGAAAGGGATTCACTTCTAGAGGGGAGGACAGAGAGACAAAGAGAGAGAAAGAGAGAGAGAGAGAGAGAGAGAGAGAGAGAGAGAGAGAGAGGGAGGGGGGGAGGGGGGGGGAGAGAGAGAGAGGTGTTTGTTAGATACAAATTATGGCTACATGTCAAGTATGTGCATGCAAAATAGATAGCTTTTATAGGTATCATTATAGCATTTAAGAGTGTGCATGAAACACTTTCAATGAATGCTTGGATTCCACTTCTCTTTCATAAATATTTGTCATTTCAAAACTAGCTTTTCATAATTTTCTTAAGTAAATAATTGTCGTTTCTGCATTGATGTCATTTCATAATTTTCACAAGTGATTAATTGTCTTTTCATAATATCTTGATTTTGAATTTCATAATTGTCTTAAGTAATTAATTGTCTTTCCGCTTCTTCCCCACTCTTGTGTTTGTTTTTGTTTTTGTGTTTGTGACTGCGTTTGTCTAATCACCCCAAATTAGACATGGGATCATGTCGCACGTTCGATGAGTACGAAAAGCCTCGTAAGACGAGATCTCATGATCTCTACTCTCTAGAGGACTTTGATTCCACTCAGCCGACTCCTCGGGAGCCTACCCCTGTCTGCAACATCCCCTAGCCAAACTCCTCTCAGGCCTAGCACTGCTGTGACTACCCCTCGGGGAACTCCTTTGGTAGCAGCCCATGGCTTCACCGAGAGTCCCGACGAGTTTGTCGCACACAGATGACAGATGCGGAGGCAGCAAGATTCTTCTCTTTGCTATCCCAGAGGACCTCAGCTCTTTTCTCTCCTATACCAACGGCACTCGACAGTCATCCCCTCTAGCCCCTTCGACCGAGGGGTCATCACCTAGGCGTACCCACCGTAAGGGAAGGAAGAGTAGGAAGGGTCGAAGCTACTGTGCTGACTCGGGAGATGTAGACGAGTCAGCACACTCACATCCCTACAAGTCTCCACTTGGTCATGAGACCCAATACTAGCAGCAGCAGTCAGGTCCCTTGCCCTCTCCCACTCCCTTCGTAACTCCTCACTCCATAAGCGCTCGCAGTAGCACCCCTCGCTCTAGCTCTGCTACTCCCATGACTCCTCCTTTCCCGCCCGAGGACCTGTACTATGAAATCACTATGGTTGGAGAGATAATAGAAAACAGAAAGGGCTCAGAAGTGCTGGCCACCATGAGGCAGTTGATGAGCCACCACTTCAAGCATGGCATATCTACTGAGACTGGTGGTACTAGGATGACGAAAAGAAGAAGGCAATCATTGATGAATTGAAAAGACAATACCCTAACCCCCCAAATTGGGACTTCAACGAGGATTACATGCGAGAGCGCATGTGTTCTGTCTTGAAGCATCATAGGTTAACCTTGCGTCCTTCCATCGCAAAGAGGAAGGCTAAACCCAGCTGGGCAGACAAAGCTGATTGGAAGTTTTTAAAGGAGTACAGGGACCATCCCGAAAAGTTCGAGAGTTAGAGGAGATATGCACCTCTTCCTGAGCTAGAATTCTCACAGAACTAGATGTACATCTTAGCCAACATAGATGTTAAAATTTGACTTTACACTTACTGTGTGCAAGGGCAAAACCCACGTTCTAGCCGACCACCTATCGAGGATCCCAAACGGCGAAGCTCCAATGGGAGTAGAATATGATCTCCCTGACGCTTCCCTCTTCTTCCTCGATGTCATTCCAGAATGGGCCACCAAAATCGACCACTACTTGGCCAATGGACTACCCCTAGGCCAAGACCTTAAGAAGGATAGAGCTCGAAAACTCATTAAGGATGTAGTGCCATATCAACTGATAGCAGGCCAACTCTATCGCATGGGTAAGGATGGCATACTGCGAAGATGCATATGCGAACACGAATACATCGAGGTGCTTGAAGAAGCCCACTCACGAATCACAGGAGGCCATTTTGCCGCTGAGGTTACAGCACATAAAGTGCTGCAAGCTGGTCTCTGGTGGCCAACGCTCTTCGGAGACGCAGCCAAATTTGTCAAACGATGTGACCCTTGCTAGTGCATCCAAATCCCACACAAGACTGACCAACCCTTTGAGAAGTGGGGCATCGATTTCATTGGTCCCATAAGCCCAGCCGCTAAGGGGACCGAGGCACGATACATCATCCTAGCCATCGACTACTTCACTAAGTGGGTAGAAGGAAGAGCCACGGTAAACACTAATGCAAGATGCACCGCCAAGTTCTTATATGAACAAGTCATCACACGGTTTGGATGCCCGTTGAAGTTAGTCAACGACCAAGGAACTCACTTCCTCAACGAAACCATAGCAATCTTGACAAGCGAGTTTATGATCATTCATAGGAAATCAACGCCATATTACCCCAGAGCAAATGGCTTGGCCGAAAGCTCTAACAAAACTTATTGTAAGATTATCACATGTACAGCAGAAGCCAGTCGTACCGACTGGGTGCATAAGCTCATAGCAACGTTATAAGCCTACACGACCTCCTACAAAGTGGCAACACATTGTACCCCCTTCAAGTTAGCCTTTGGGGTAGAGGCAGTAATGCAGATGGAGTATGTAGTGCCTAGCCTCCATCTTGCCGTAAAGGAAAGACTCACGGAAAATGCGCTAGCCAAAAGGCTAGTCGACCTCAAAAAGCTAGAAGAGACAAGGTTGCGAGCAGCCTACACTCTCCGAGTAGAAAAGGCCTGATGTAAAAACTGGTTTGACCACAACCTCAAGAATAAGGATCTGGTGGAAGGAGACTTGGCACTCCTATACAGTGTCCGCAACACCAAACGTAAGCTTAAGTACTGAGGTATGGGTCCTTATCACATAGTTGATATCATCCCCCAAGGGGCGTGCCAAATAGCCACCCTTGATGAAGGAGAAATGGATGGCTACCTAAATAGAAGGAAATTGAAAAGATACTATGGACCACTCACTATCCCCACCCTTCAAGCCATCTCCCGTGCCACCTGGACATGACTCTGCTGGCGGAATTCCTTAAGACATATGATAACAACACCCACATAGGTGTCTTGCAAGATGCAGCAGGCAACCCCCACCACTATCAGATCAATCAAGACACGATGCGAGCAGTATTCAACCTGCGAGTGGTGGGAGAGAAATACTCCAAGCAAAAAAAGAAGCTCGACTCCCTAAAGACAGTCTGTCACTATGACCGCCACAAGTGCAAAGGCCGCATCCAGTTCACCACTATCCACAAGCTCAAGGTAGAGCACCCAACAAGAGCCCTGCAATGGCTCACTCAAGTGAAGCACACGGACCATCATCAATCCGTTTTTCCCAATATGTTGCTGAGAATGGTGAACTTCTAGGAGACAAATTGGGCTGACTACTACTGCATCTAGATGACAGATGATCTCAGCACCCACGAGGACATCATCGGCAATCCCATGTTGTACATTTGGTCCTCTATCACCTGAAAAGTCAGCATCCGCTTGTCAGCTTCGGACTCAACGAGAAATCCGCCACTGGCCCTATACATACCGAGCAGGAAGAGAGACAGAAACAAGGCCCAAGAGAGCGAGGACAATGTGCTATGTATTGCTCCCACAAGGAGTAGCTGGGAGTGGATACTCCGTCGGCATATCTTCAACTACCCCACAACACGTGAGTCACCGCTGAGACCCACTACACTCCCGGACTGTCAACTGTGAGGTAGTGGGTGTCGAGAAGACTTGACCTCCTTGCTACCACGATGTGCAGCCAATGGTGAGGCCCAAGCTCCTCCTGACTCCCAATCTCCTTGCTGCCCAGGATGACAGCCAAGGGTCTTTATCCTAAACGCTCTTTGTCTACAGGTGATGGCCACCTCCACAGTCCATGTCTTGGTCCTTGAGGCAGGATCCCTGCAGCTTCAATCTGCTCTCCTTTTGGATCTAGTGAGTAACTTATGAGCCCACAATGCCTCCTTTTAATAGGGCAAGGATGCCCCCAAAATGGACCGACCGAGTAGGGGTCTACCGGCCGACCCAGCAGCCCCCCTCTGGCCGGTTTGCAGCCCTAACCAGCCGACCCCCTGATCGGCCTAGTTGGCTAGCTTTTCTGCTCCATAGCCAGGCCATATTGGCCCTGGCCACAGCCACGGGCCTCAGGCTATTCCAGGGCCTATGTCTGCCCCAGAACTTTGTGCAGCAGGGTTTGCTCATGGCGCCTGCAATCTGCCTCTGTCTTGGTGATTGTAGGCCCTAGAGCCTCTCCTCTTGCTCCGTACAGGCCCATACAGTCCACGCCTGTCCTGCCTTGTATCACGCCTCTGCAGGCCCTTCATATGAGGGCTTACGGATGGGGAGGTGACCTCTACATTTCCAACAAGAGAGACACCAACACGTTCAAAATCACAAATATATTCCACAAAGGAGGATCTACCATAAAATAGCAAATACCAAAGCCTCTGAGTGTATCAGGAATGTACACCAACCAAGTCCAAGAGATGTCTACAAAGGACTCAATAAATGAGTTGAGATCTGCCCTTCATGTCTACAAACGAAGAGTGTGTTGCTGCTCCTGGTTATGCACACTGAGTGCTCCAATAGATCTGGCCCTGTAAAGCCCACTCAGGGCAGCCCCTTGGTCAGCCACTTTCTAACTGGTTGACCTTTTCCTAATTAGTGTTGGTTGTTGATGACTAGTCGGCCAACCTATTGTTGACTGGTTTGCCAACCTGTTTAGGCAGGCTTTATGGTTAGCCTTTTGCTCCATCATTCCCAGCCTCCAATCTGCCTGCCTAATTTTTTATTTTTTTCCAATCACTGATTCCTTTATTTTTATCTTCTCTCGGTCACCTAGATCTACCCAAAACTAAACCAAGGATGGGAAAGCCTCAACCTGGTCCCTTCCAACACCCGCTATCGCTGCCTGCTTGATGTGGCTAGACACTAATGAATCTAAGTGGACGATCCATCTTCTCCTGCATGAGAGCTTAGTAACCATGTTCGTAGGATTGTCCTCCAAAGGATGGTGCTCAAAGTTGAAGCGGTCTGCCTAAAACTGCTTCGATGCTCATAAGAGAGTCACAGTTTTACTCTGATAGTGCACCACTAGAGGAGTAACTGAAGTCTAATTGCTATCCAATAATGACAGCCAATCAGAGGTGTCCACACTCATATATTCTTGACACTAGTAGAACCTAGGCCTCTGCAGCATGCTCTCTGAGAAGATCCAATATCAGTCCTCACTGGCACACTGGATGTGCACCAAGCGTGCTAATCATCCAACCAAGAAAGTATCATAGGCACCACTCAATCCTGATTGCCAAATTCATGCTTCCATGGGGGAGACCTCACTGATAGACGGCTTTTAAATGAACTACTATGAACAGAAGCTCCAAACAAGGTGTCATTTCATGAGATCTGGCCACAAAGGCTATGTATACGAGCAATGAAGGGGATACTCGGCCATGTTCCCTCTTCTAGCTCTAGCCATGCCAATGCTAAGGTAAACAGCCAGAAGATCTAAGCGTGTCCCCACCAATATTAAACAAGACCACAGCCTGAAGGATAATATTGCCTCTAATATGCCACTCATTTGGAGAGTTTTGGGCTCAATGAGGTCATTGTATGTGGGCTCTTCAACACCTGGCTTTGTCCAACCTCAACAAGCTTCGTCCTTCCAAGTGAATACTTCACAGCTACGCATTTTAGCTACATACTAAGTTAGATCCTCTGAAAAACTGAAGCTTTAAAAGCCATCCTTGCCATTACACATCTCCAGAAAACAACTTATGATTCATAACCTTGTCATCAGTGAGGAGGAACTGGGATGGAGCAGGCACAATAATAAGCTGCAACAAAGCTAACTTTGTGCGAGGTGAGCAGATCTAAATGATAGACAAGGCGGACAAAGGCTGTTGTCACTGAGAAAGAAAAAGACGTTGTTTGATATCGTCTAACATGGGAATAGAAAGGGTAATTGTCTACCAGGGAGTAGCTGCAACAGCTGGAGGCAGGGGGAGCTGATCGGATTGGAGAAGGGTAGGATTCCACAAGATGGCAGCAAGTCTCCTGTGTCTCTTCAGAAAGAGTGCAAATGCGGTCGATGAAGGCCTCCAAAGTGCAAAACGATAGATGGATGTGAAATTGAGCAGTCCAGAGAGTGATACTGGAGCTTATGAAGATGGGGGCTTCATCATTCAGTGTTTGGCCGAAACTGCTTGCTTGTGAATTTCCACTTGTAAATTTTTTAAACAAAATTTAATTAATGCACCAAAAAACTAATTTGCTTTCTCCTTTGCATCCCAAAACACCCAATTTACTGAGAGACACTACCCATGTGCATTCATGCACTCTTATTCTTTTTTTCTTGTTAGCATTGTCTCTAAGAAGTGCTATTGAGGTGAATTGGATTCTCCTTATGAGGAATTTTCACATGTATATTTTAGAAAAAAGTTGGTTGAGTTGTGGCTTTAATGGAGATCACCCTAGATAAACTAAGAGTTAAAATTGCCTTTTACTAGCTACTCTGAAAAAATGGTTTATTAGCAAAGGTAGTACTATAGTCACTATGGAGGATTGGATTCTCCTTTTGTGAATTTCCATGTGTAATTTTTTGAAATAAGTTATTGAATTGTGCTTTTCAACCTGCCTTTTATGGAGATCATCCCACAAAGCTTTTACCTTGAAGGCTAAAACTACCTTTTTATAGCACAATGCACTCATTAAGTTATTTTTTCATTTACATCCGTAAATAAGCACTCGGTTTACCACTATACTAGGAGCTAGTGCCCACAAGCACTTCTACTCTCTTGTTTTACCAATGCTTGCTTTCATATACCAGGAGGCATGTGCATCTGTGCACTCTTGTTCACGTACTTATGGTTGATGGAGATGGGTTATCACTTGTGGCATCATGTGCGAGTGACCTCTAGTTGCAAGATCAGCACATATAGAGCAAGAAAGTCTTAAAGGATGTCTTCCTTTTATTTATGCTTCATGTTTTGGATTGCTCCCCTTGGCTTAAAAAATCTGTCATGCCTTCAAGGTGGAAACAAGTTGTCCATGTGCAACCACGTGAAGAGGCCATAGAAGTAGGTCCAGGGTGTAACTCTAACACCTTTGAGAACAATGAAGCTTCCCTCCTAGAGGAGGTTGCATGGGGGTGGCTAGGATTAATTATGAAACTCTCATCCTAGGCTAGTCTAGGGGCTATATGGGGACATGCTATGAGCTCAATAACATAGATTAAAAAACATACAACATATTAAAGAGATGTAACTTTACCAACTCTTTGATTGCTTTCCCATCAAACTTGGGAACCTAAATTGTTAATTTTGCCTAAAAAGAAGAGAAGGGATAAAATGATCAAATACACAATTGTCTACCCTTTTCTCCTCCTATATTCATGCAAAGACTGTGCATTTGATTCCTTTCTCCGAGTTTACCCATACAATTCTATATATTCTTACATCTCTTTAATTAAAAATTTATATTTGCTACTTTGATATATTTCTATAATTGGTTTTCTGTAGTTATTTACAAATTGGTTCTCTATGTACTCTTTAAAAATGGGGAGAAAATGCACGGTGAAAGTTACTATGTTGGCTAGCAAGGGCCTGCAAGCAGCCTTTCTATGATGATTTCTTGATTGTGTCTATTCGCAAGCAATATTGTTGTTGGCTTTCTTTGCCAACGAGTGGGGCCGTTAGTCCCCCTCTCTTCATGGCCTTCAATGTTCCTCCCTCCATCTTCGATAGATAGGGTAATGGAAGGTGAAGCAGGCAACCAATTCTTACTCCCTCAGTCTTGTTACATGACATAAATCCTCTTTCTCTGACAAAATCAACAAGCTTATTTGTTATCATGATGGAATGCTCGTGATCATTTGCTAAACTGCTATAATTGGCTATGAATGAATAACATCTACAAAAAGAGGGCAAGTCTTTTTTATTTTCACAAAAAGAGAGCTAGAGGTTTCCAAAGTTTACAATGTCCACGTCCTGCCTTGCTAAAAATAATTAGTCATCCCCAAAACTTACAACCACTTTAGACATCTTCAACCTAGTTACCCCTCGGAGCTTTCCATCTACCTAGACAACAACATCACTGAGGTGAATCTTACAAAAAACTATCACTGCACTAGGAAAATTATATGCCTTGCAACATCTTTTTAAAGATAACTTATTTCTCACATTCCAAATTGCAATGAGACCATGGACTAAAAAATAAGGCCAATTTACGACTAAAGTAGAGATGAGTCAATTAAAATTATCAATAATTGAAATCCTTACCATTTGCCTTTAACACTAACCTATGCAAAATAATTGTGAGGCCCTACTTTGTCTAATATATTCCAAGCCTACCTACAAATGCATCAAAAATTTCTTTGCCCAAAAAAACAAATGCATCAAAATCTTCCTTGCACTATTGTGCATCCCACATTTAGAATCAAAGCTTACCCAATGGACCACTTCTTGATGTAGACTAGTAATTTGGTGGATGGATATTTGAACAAGATTGTATAGTGAAATGCTTTTGTGCCTAAGGGACTAAGTTTCTATAGCGGTAGTTTAAGAATTGATTGTAGAAATGGTGATATAAGAATCAATATAACATTCATTAAGGTGAGGCTTATACTGTCACTTATACTAACACCTATAGACTAAACCAAGGCACTCCTCACTAGTGCCTATACTGACACCTATAGTAAAAGCATCAATCACAAACTTGTGTAAGCAAAGGGAAAAATTTATAGGCAAAATGGGGTAACTCTAGCCTCATTCTACCACACTAATAGTGACCAATATTATTGATTATTGTGCACCCAATATAGGGTGTTTCCATATACAAGAGGCTTCATTAAAGAAGGCAAGATGCATTACAAAGAATTTCACCAAAAAACCCTTGCAAATTGCATACAAAATCATTGTCTCATTGCAATGTGGGACAATCTAAATATAGATTACAAAAATGTATAGATTACAATGGATATAGATTACACAAATGTATAAGACACCATGTTTTACAAGAAACCCCTTCAAAGGGGATATGCCTTTCCTAATTACCTAAATATAAAGGGGCCTAGTTACACTCTTCATGCTATTGTTCTCATCCCCACCCGTAATAATATCACAATGACGCAATAATATCTCCTTTTTGACATCACGTGTAGAAGCTATCATGAAATATACGAGATCTTGCTTGAGCCACTTTTGTCACTCAAAGCCACTTTTGTGAACCAATTACAAGACTAGTGTCAAATAGACTTTGGATGTTGTGTTGAAGAATACATATCCTTGAACTTGGCTAGGGGATAGCCAAGCATATGACACTATAAGAAAACACAAATATTTGAGAGACTAGCAAAAACAATATCTTAGAGAATGCAATAACCAACAAAATTTGTGGATGAGGGACTTACAAAGTATGCAATGAAGTGGCTCTTGCCACTTGGTCTCAAGATGAGATGCTCTTTTTTTCCTTGTCGATCCCTTGCTACCTTTTGCTACTTAGTTGGTGTTCCCGATCACAACATGAGGAATCCTCATCAAATGGAATCTTAGTTTCGGAGTATTTGTAATTTTTGGGTTGGATGCCTTGGAAGTAGGCCTACTGTATTGGGTTTTGCAAAAAAATTCATGCCTTGGTAGAGAAACATTTGGTTTTATTCTATTGGATGCATGATCAAGTGATTGAGCAAGAGATTTAGAAGCTTATTGCACAAGGAATGTGCACAGCCCATATGCGCTCAAGCATGAAAACATGAGAAAAAATTAAGGGGCCTGAATAGGTGCATAGTTGCAAAAGTGCCTTTTTGAAGTTTTCCTTTGTAAATGTTCTCAAATTTTCAACATATCTATCATTTATAAGTGATTGTAGCAATCTTTCCACATGTCATGTCTATGACATCTTGGACACATAGAGAAGACCCATATTGATTGCCTTATTTGATGAACTATCATTTTTATTGACTTGAAGAATAGGTTAGTATGGCATGTCTATAGCATAGGATATAGTGTAGTATTTTCTACCTCACAATGCCTTGGTAAGATAGCATTGTTTTAAGGGACAAACATTCTTACCGCTAGCTCCCTCTTCCAAGTTTCCCACCTCGCTTTTGCCTTTGCTCCTTTCATTCAATGTCGCCCCTCTGCCTATTCTCTTTGCCTTAGCTATGCCTCTCCTTGCCCATTTCTCTACCCCCCCCCACTATTGTTTCATTGCTCCTCAGCTGCATAGCTGCTCTACCCCCATCCCATTTTCTTCCTCAATTTCCTTGCCTCTTGTTGCCATGTTTACAGCAGCTTTCCACCTTGCCCTTTGTAGCTATTTCTTCGCAGGCCATCTATTTGACTACATGATTTCTCCTTGCACCCTACCCTTCCTGGTCATGGGCTCTTTTCTCCTAGGTCAACTAGTAGCCCCCTCAAAGTTTTCTTCTTGGAGGTTGTCTTTTGAATCGGGGCCTTAGTGGTGGTTGGGTGTAGCTTTTTGTTTCTCTAGCCTATCATTTGGAACATTTTAAGGCTTTCTAACTACTTTGTAGATGCCCCTTTTCTCCTTCGTCCTCCTTGGCTACACTTTGTTGTCTCTATGCCAACATGGACTTAGGTAGCACAGAGTATGTGTGTAGAGTAGCAGCAAAACTCTGCTTGTACTATTAACTAGAAAAGAATTCGAGGCATGATGCTAGACGCGAGGCATGGCTACGCTCGAGGGCCATAGAGGAAAAGGGAACATGAGGGAAGAAGCTGTGAAGATAGTGGGAGAGAGGGAAGAAGTCTCACTTGCGGCTTTCTCACATACACAATGGGGGAATACACACAAAGGTGGAGGCTGAAAACAGTTTTCTTCTTCTTAGTTGTGAAAAGCCAAAAGAACTCTAGTACAAAGAAATAGAAGAACCCTATATGTGGGTCTCAAACCAAACTCAGCTAACTAAGGTGGCATACTAACTGAGCCACGAACTAGAGTAGATAAGGATAGTTGTCATCCAGCTATTATTCATGGGCGGTGTACCAACCGCATCTGCAGCTAACAAGTTGGCGACATAAATGCACAACGGTCACCCTGGCATATCACGAGTGGAGCTCGATATCTCAACACTCCCCCTTGAGCTCAATCCCAATTCCTGCACACCAAGCAGGTCTCTGAACTTGTGCAGCTTCTCTGCACCCAATGCCTTCGTGAATATGTCAGCTACCTGATCCTCTGTGCTAACATAAACTAGATCAATAAGACCTAGTAAAGCCTTCTCCTGCACATAGTGATAATGCACCTCAATGTGCTTTGTTCTAGCATGATAGATTGGGTTATTTGCCAAGTGTATACTGCTCATGTTGTCACAATAAATGACGACTGGCCCATCTGTAGATTGATGCATATCATAAAGTAGCTTATGCAACCAAGCTACCTCACATGCAGCCATTGCTGCACCCCTGTACTCAGCCTCTGTGCTTGACAAGGAAACTGTAGGCTGCTTCTTGTTGCTCCAAGTGACTGCAGCACTCCCAAAAGAGAACACATATCCACTGGTAGATCATCTATCTGAAATACTAGTAGCCCAATCAGCATCAGTGTATCCATGCAACTGTATTTTAACCCCAGCCTCATAAAATAGTCCACACTACAATGTGGACTTCACATACCTGAGTTTGCGTCTAGCCGCATCCAAATGCAGTTTCCTTGGAGCCTACATAAACTGACTTACCAATCCAACAGCATAGATCAAATTTGGCTTGGTAATAGTTATATAAGTCAAACTTCCTACTATGCGTTTGTACATAGTAGGGTCTTCCAGAAGCTCACCTGCATCTACGCTCAGCTTCACATTCAGCTCCAAAGGAACTGAAATAGGCTTACAGCCTGTCATCCCATACTTGGACAGCATGTCCAATCCATACTGCCTCTGCAAGAGTCGTATCCCACTTGGTGATCTAATCACCTCGATGCCCAAGAAATAACGTAGCTCTCCCAAATCCTTCATCTCAAACTTCTGCTTCAATAGCATTTTCACATGAAGGATATCTTCATCACTATCACCTGTGATGATCAAGTCATCAACATAAATGACAAGCAGCATAATACCTTTCTCTATTTTTCTCACATAAAGTGAGAAATCTGCCTTGGAAATCTGAAAGCCAATAGTGACAAGATACTGTCCTATCTTGTCAGACCATGCTCTAGGTGCTTGCTTCAAGCCATACAAGGCTTTCTTCAACCTGCAAACAAACTCAGGATGAATAGCATGAACATAACCTGGTGGCTTCTCCATAAAGACCTCTTCTTGCAAATCACCATGCAAGAAGGCGTTCTTTACATCCATTTGATGTAAAGACCATCCCTTTGATGCAGCCATAGCAATGACTACTCTTACGGTTGCCATCCTTGCAACCGGACTGAATGTTTCTTCATAATCAATGCCATATGTCTGTGCATACCCCTTGACAACTAATCTTGCCTTGTATCTGTTCACAGAACCATCTGCATTGTGCTTGACCTTATAAACCCACTTACAGCCAATTGCATTCTTGTCTTTATGTTTTCTGCAGATAAGCTCTTAAGTGATGTCACTAAGGATCCGAGAGATCTTGGAGCGGAAGGCCTTCGACAATCTCCATGGCCTACTCTTTGCTGCTGCTGTAGATCCGGGCATTAGGCTGTTTAGGCATCTCGACTGGCTACGGAGAGAGCCAAGGAGCTATGAGGTTGTGGTGCTTTTGTTGGAGGCTGTCACCGTTCATGTAGAACGCCGCGAAGCATGATGGTTGTTGAAGCTGCTGGAGCCATGGCCTTCATTGTGGTTGTGGGATGTAGGTAGTGCAGCCTTATGAGCCTTGGGAGATTTCGGAGCAACCGGTGCCTTGGCCGGTTTGTTTGTTGGACAGAAGAAGTCACTATTCAAGTGCATGGAGAGCTGGCTGGAGACCTTGGAGGTCTCCTTTGCAGAGGAGTGGGTGCTATACAGAATTGTTTGGTTGTAGCTTCATCTCCAACTGCCTGCAGTCCTCGACTCAGCATTGCAACTTGGAGATCTCTGTATGCGAACCGTGGAGGAAGTCGAGGAAGCTCAGTTAGAAAAGAGTTTCCTCAAACTAGGACTCAAAAAACCTCTCTCAAAGATAGATTTCCTCTCGGATATCTCAGAAACTCTCCTTATCTTTCTTTTGAGCTCGGAGTTCTCGAAGAACCTCTAAACATATCTCTCATTCAGAATGAATCTCTCTAAATGAAGAACTCTTCAGATCTAAAACTAATCTTTCATGAAACTAATCTAGGAATGGGAGCAATCCTAGTGAGCTACTAATGAGCTAAACTAGGAGAGCTAAACCTATGCTCTGATACCATGACAAAGTGCGGAACGTACTTAGCCTAATCTATCACTCAATGAGCATAAAGATCACGGAGGATCAAACCATAGAAGAAACTCCATGAGAGAGAGAAAGGAAGTATGAAACACTCAATCTGTTGCAATATGTGTACTCAACAATACATGATAGGCTTCTTATATAGAGAGAGCCTTTAGAATAGTCAAACCATGTGGGATCCTCTCATCCACATCTCTCCTTGTGGATATCATCAATCCACATCTCCACATCATGTAGTCCACATCCTAGGGTGGCTACTTTAATTCTTTCCTATACCATACCTTAGCCCTTTAATCTATGTGCTCATGGCACCATATCTCAACATTGCTGCAGTGGAGTGGGAGTCCTGTTCATTATGTAAACTGTTGTAGCAACTGCTTCAGCCCAATAATAATCTGGTAGGTCTTTTTCATTTAGCATGGCCCGAGATACCTCTCCAATATGCCTGTTTTTCCTTTTTGCAAGTCCATTTTGCTGTGGGGTATGACTGCATGAATATTGCTGCTTTATGCCATGCTCTTGCAAGAACCTTGCAAACTCATTTGAGAGGTACTCTCCCCCTCCATCTGACCTTAGGCATTTTATTTGCAAGCCTGTTTCTTTTTCAACCATAGCTTTAAAAGCTTTGAAGTGCCCAAACACTTCACTTTTCTTTTTCATAAAATACACCCAAACTTTTCTACTGTAGTCATCAACAAAAGTGACAAAATAATGATAGCCTCCAATAGATGTAGCTTTAGTAGTCCACACATCAGAGTGGATTAATTACAATGGCTTCTTACTCTCTCGAACATGCCTAGGAAATGGTTTCCTTGCCTGTTTTCCAAATTGCAAACTTCACATACCTTATGCATTTCTACAACCTTGAATTTAGGAAATCCTGCAACAATATTTTGGGCCTGCATTGATTTAAGTCGTTGTACATTAACATGACCAATGCGTTGTTGGGATATCTCAAGGTGTATGCCTCAGGCACACCTTGGTTTCTATGTGTGAGTGCTAGAGGCACAGTTAGGTGCCCACAAGCACAGTTAGGTGGTGGAGAGCCACATAGGATGATTGAGAGAATCTAGCAGCAGATTGAGGAGATGATTGTGGAGCTCTGAAGTCATCAGTGATGTCAGTGAGCATGTATGAGGTGCCTACTTAAGGACCTCACTCTTCTTCATTCCATAATGCAAGTATTCTGAGTTTGTGTCCACTCTTTGCTTTCCTTTCAGCTTACCAACATGGTATCAGAGCCCTTTGATCCCCCTTGATCCCATTTCTGCCACATCATCTTCTTCTTCTTCATCTTCTTCTTCCCCATTTTCCTCCTTCTTCCCAAAATCTTTGAGAGCTTGGTTCTCTGCCTACAAATGACCATTTCCCAAACCCTCTAAGCTGTAAACTCCTCTAGTATGGGCAAACTTCCAGCTGCAAGCTTTCTGGGAAATTGCGACTGTCTGTGAAATGCCAACACTTACACTGATCGATAAAAATCCATGCAATTCCGTCTGTGTACTTGTCCATCTGCAAATTCCTTTCAACCCATGTTGGAGGACACTGAGGGCAAGCTACTGCTGAAATCTGAGCAGCAATGGCTGCATATTCAAGGAGAAATCAGTAAAAAACCAGTCAACTTTGAAGGGACCAGCTAAGGCGACCTGACGCGTTTTTTCACCTCTTCTTCCCAGAGGACCCTCTGTGGTATATCAGCTCTCTTTTGCCTTAGAAACCCCCTTTTCCTTTGCTCTGAAGAGTAAGCTACAAGCCCTCCAAGTTCAGCCTTTTGGTTTTGATAGTTTTGACAAGTTTTTGAAGAAGATGCTACATAAGATGCTATTCTAGCATTTCTGGTCTTTTGAAACTTTCAATAACATTAGTACAAGTGTGGCTTCAGTTTTGCTTTGAATTGCTAGACTTGGTTTTGATTGGAAAGTATTCATTTTAGCCACTTCTATGAAGCATGTAAAAAGAAGCATCATTGATTGAATATTGGTCATAAGACTTTGCTACATTAAATGCTTATATTTTGAAGCATTTCAGTTGTTATTCTAAGCCTTGTAAGAGAGAAGACACTGCCCAATACCTGGGTTAGACCCTCTCATGGCTTGCTTATGCAAAATATGTGAAAAGCCTAAACATAAAGCAATGTCTTGTTATGCTACAAATGATGAAAATGCCAACCTGACTTCCTTGTTGAAGATTGCCAAAACAATGGTTGCCAAAAAGGAAGCAACTACAAAGCCTTCATGGCACCTTCATTTGACTCCAAGTATAAGAAAAAGATGAAGGTCAGATACCTAAGATATGCTTCTCTACACAACTATGGAGATGACAAGATAATTGTTCTCTTGAAGGATATGATTTTCAGATCCACTTGTTCTACTTCTTTTATCATGGTACCATCTTATAAGGCACTAGACACTGCCCATGTGGTAAGACCTTGCCTTGACATGGATATTTTGCCTCCACAAGATGAGGCATCCCATGAAGATTATGCATTTTAAATCATCTCTATGTATGCTCTAGATCTCTCTTTTTTATATCAAGTTACTCAGCCTGGATAGTCCTCCAAAATGAATGAAATAAATTATTGTGTTTTGTGTGTTTTGTAAACACCTCTGGTCACCTTATGATGTAGGCCATGTGTATGTTTTGCTCCATGGTACCTCCTGCAGACATTGTGTGCATGTACATGCAGGGGAGATAACCATTGGAAGGTCTTTTTGTATCCCTTTTATTTACCTTACACCCAAGGGAACCCTTGCTAGCATGAGAACCTAGCCATAAATTTATCCTTGACCACCATGAGATGGCATGAGAAACTATGAGACTAGATGTATCCTTGACATAGCCTGAGGCATTCCCTTGAGGGGGGGTTTATTGGGATATCTCAAGGTGTATGCCTTAGGCACACCTTGGTTTCTATGTGTGAGTGCTAGAGGCACAATTAGGTGCCCACAAGCACAGTTAGGTGAAGGAGAGCCACATAGGATGATTGAGAGAATCTAGGAGCAGATTGAGGAGATGATTGTGGAGCTCTGAAGTCATCAGTGATGTCAGTAAGCATGTATGAGGTGCCTACTTAAGGACCTCACTCTTCTTCATTCCATAATGCAAGTATTCTGAGTTTGTGTCCACTCTTTGCTTTCCTTTCAGCTTACCAACATGCGTTTATGCCAGATATCAATATCTGCAACTACACCGGTCCCATGTGCAAACATTGCTGCACTTAATTCAAGCATGTCCGCATCCAACATAAACATCCTGTCCTTCTTCTTTCCTTTTGCTATCAAGCGACCGTTATTTTTCATATCCTCAACAAAGCATCCATGAGGATTAAATCTGACCTGCAAGCCCTACTCAACCATTTGACCAACAGAAACCAGGTTCTTGGTGATGTTCGGGACATGAAATACATCAGACAGGTATTTCTTTTTCCCATCCTACATAGACAAAGGAATTTTACCAATCTGCACAATAGGATGTGCAGTATCATCACCAGTCTCCACCAATCCTGGTCTTTCCATTTTGCTTGCATCCTGCATCCATTCTACATGACCTGTCATGTGGTTTGATGCACCTGAGTCAACATACCACACCATTGCTTTCTTCTGCACTTGTCACAGAATTGGTCATGTGCTGCACCATAAACAGATGCTCATTTCTGTCATCACCCTGTCTACTAGAGGATTCATAATTGCCTTGCTGCAATTTTCCATTCATAATGTCATTCTGCTTTTTGTAGCAATCTTTAGCCATATGACCCATTTTACCACAATAGTAGCATTCAACATTGCTGTTTACATTTTGGCCTCTCTGCCATCCACCACGACCTCTTTGGCTCCGCCTGCCTCTAGAGTTACCATGTCTTTTTCCAAAGGACTGGTTTTCTTGAGTTTGTTGCATATTTTGATTTCTACCATGGCCTCCAGATCGGCCTCCTCTACCTCTGCCTCTACCTCTTCCAACATTTGAGTAGAAGACAATTTCTTTTGAAGTTCCTCCTGAAGAAGATGCATCACCATTTCTCTGCTCTTTAGAAATTAGAAGATCAAACAACTCCTCAAAATCAGGAAATTTTTCACAGACGGCAATGGATGTTCGAAACTGTGCATAATCATTTCCTAGACCATTCAAGGTCACAGAAAGTAGATCATCATCTTCCACTGGCGACCCAAGGAAGCAAGTGCATCAGCAATTTTGTTCACCTTCATGTGGTAGTCATTAATGCTCATATTTTCTCTCTGCACATTGTGCAACTCCTACTTGAGCTGCATTTTCTTGGCTTGCGTATTTGTGCTGTACATTTTTGCCAAAGTATCCCATGCCTCCTTTGGCATACTTGCATCCTGAATATGCACAATCATAGAATCCGAAATACTGATAGATATCCAGTACATAACTTTTCTGGCTCTCTCATGCCATCCTTTAAATGCTTGCATTTACTGTTGATTGGGAACATTAGGAAGAACTGGTTCTTATTCATTTCCTGTAATGAGCTCCCAATGGCCTTTTCCCATAAGGAAATTTGTCATTCTAAACTTCCATGCTTGGAAGTTGTTCTTGTCAAGCTTTTCAGTGACAATCTATGAAAGAGAATCAGATGCCATTACAGAACACTGCAGAAAATTCTGTCACTACAGAAAACATAGCTTCCGCCTCACACAGGCAAATCTGCAAAACTGACAAAAGTGGTATTTGACCACACAGTCACTTCCTAGTGACGATTTTGCATCAACGGGAAATAAGGATGATTCTGTAACTCCCAGCATCTCTATGCACAGGCATACGATGCAATTTATGCGACAACTTTTCACCGACCTGCAGAGCAGTGGTCGCACAGCAAAAACTGGGCCTTTTTCTGAGTGCTTGCAAAGAACTTCCACCTTCAAAACGGGCCCCGAAATGGCCTCGAATCAGATAAATAAAGTCACCGAGGGCTTCGCCCACACCTGTAGCATATACTGCCCTCTCGCCACACCACGAAGGGCATCTCAATCTGAGACAGTGCACTCTTGTACTTCTGGCTGTGCTACCTATAGAGATTTTCTCCCAATTTACTTAGAAAAGGAAAGCAACACTGGTCCTCTTACCAAGACACCGCGAACTTGGTTTGCTTTCTTGAGCTCCTTACCATGAACCAGGCTCTAATACCATGTGAAGATAGTGGGAGAGAGGGAAGGAATCTCACTTGTGGATTTCTCACATACACAATGGGGGAATACGCACAAAGGTGGAGGCTAAAAACAGTTTTCCTCTTCTTAGTTGTGAAAAGCCAAAAGAACTTTAGTACAAAGAAATAGAAGAACCCTATATGTGGGTCTCAAACCAAACTCAGCTAACTAAGGTGGCATACTAACTGAGCCATGAACTAGAGTAGATAAGGATAGCTGTCATCCAGCTATTATTCATGGGCGGTGTACCAACCGCATCTGCAGCTAACAAGTCGGTGACATAAATGCACAACGGTCACCCTAGCATATCACGACTGGAGCTCGATATCTCAACAGAAGCATTAACATAGGTGGGGAAAAAGGATAAAGAGGGGTGGGAATGAAGAGAGGGACTATGCCACAAGGGGGAAGGGAGAGGGGGAAGAGGAGCATGTACATGATGGGAGGTGGAATGTAGAGATGGAGACATCAAGGGAAGAGAGTCATGCTTTATTTGAAAGGAAGGATGGGGGGGGGGGGGAAATCAAAGTACTAGCTAGGTGGCTTTATAAAAATGAGTGTGTTCCATCAAGGAATAGCCCCCTCCTTTTATAGCCAAGAGAGGGGGTCTCTCCCAATAAATGCATCCTCCCACATGCATGGTGTGTGTGGAAAAGTCTCCCATGTGGGCTAGGCAGTTACGCACTCTCAATTGTGTGCGACAACCCTTGGCCTCATTTTTCCACATATATCAACATCCATATCCCAAGTCTAAGATACTCCCTTGGTCTCTTCCCAATTTTATAATACGTTCAAACATCTAGGAGGACAAGTGGAGGGTTGGCACAAGGAATCTTGCCACCTCATCCTACTTTCCCATTATTTAACTTGCATTCTTGGACTTTCTATACCCCCCCCCCCACATGGTCCTATCGTACATGGAGGGAATAATCCAATATAATATCCATCTCCACCTATTTTATATTACTTCTCCCATGGTCCTTGGGCCATATCTCACTAAATTCAGGCGTGGGACCACCTAGGTAGAGGGGTGGTACATGGAGGACCCATGCCACCTTATCATTTTATATTAGTACTACCATGGATTATGTACAACACACCTTATGGGTCCTCTTACATGGAAGGGTGGCACATGGTCATGCCCTACCACCTCAACCATGGGCCTTATGCACACCATATTTTATTATACTATTGCCACACATACAAGCACACACGCATATTTATGCCTTTTACTTTGGTCAAATTTATCCATAATAGTTCCCCCCCCCAAGTAGGGAATGCATAGCATTTCCATGCTTGGGACCATCACGCACAAAGAAGGGCTTGAGATAACGCTTGTTGATCACCTTCTTGCCATATGGATCATGCAGCTTCTGTACTTATATAGACCCATTGCTATGTTCCTATGATGAGTGTGTATGGACCGGTCCACAGTGGAAGGAACTTTTTATCCATCTGGTGGTCCGATCTATTATCAAAGCATAGCACAACATCCCCCTCAACAAAGTGTCTTTCCCATCCCTTGCGAATCTTAGCATCCATGCGGGCCTTTTGTTGGTTCTTTTGGATCTCTGTTTGATGGAGTGCAAGGTGTCAGGTTTCATCTAGCTTCTCAAGTTGTACCAACCTGGCCTCTACATGTTCATCTTATGTCATCCTCTGTTCTCGTGCTAATCTCAAGGCCGGAATCTCTATCTCTAGTGGTAAAACTGCCTTAGTACTGTACACCAACTCAAAAGGAGTGTGACCTATAGACGTTTTATGGGTGATGTTGTAAGCCCACACAGCTTCAGTGACCTTCTGATCCCACTAGCTCTTGTTCCCTGTGGCCATTTTTCCCATGGATTTACAAAGGAGGCCATTGGTCTGCTCCGTTTGTCCCATGGATGCTAGATAATAGATGCTAGAAGTGCGATGATCAATACCCAGGAGATCCATGAGCAACTCCACTACTTCATTTAAGAATGGACTCCCATGGTCAGATACTATTTCCATGGGTGTCCCAAACCTTGTGCAAATACATTTAAATATGAAATTTGAAACTGCCTTACCATTTGCAACGGGGAGGGCGATAGCTTCAGCCCGCTTAGTGACATATTGAGTGGCTACTAGAAGATACTTCTTTTTGCAGGTAGTCATGGGCAGGGGCCCAACAAAATCTATTCCCCACTTCTGAAACGGATGGATGGACATCACTGGGTGATGTTGGGCAGGATGCAAATCCTTCCTACCAAAGAATTGGCATGGTTCACAAGTTTTGCAATACATAGTGACATCCTTGAACAAGGTCGGCCAGTAGTTCCCAGCATGTAAAATCTTCTTAGCTGTATAGTCACCAGCATAATGGCCTCCACAAAATCCATCATGATAATGCTTCAATACCTTATGCATCAATGGCCCATCTTAGTACCCCATCTAGACCTTGACGGTATAGCACCCCATCAAAGAGAGTGTAGCGCCTACTATCTTTGCAGATCTTCTTTCTCTCATAGCTAGTACATTCTAGAGGAAAGGAGAAAGCGGTCAGAAATCTATAGATACCACCATACCATGGATCTCCAACTTCTATGGCCGCTACAAGGGTTACATCGAGGCACTCCTCTAAATCAATCAAGCATTCTTCAAGTTGTAACAAACCCCTTTTACAATTTTGAAAGAAAATTCATATTCTTGTAAAACTGCCAACCATTTGGCCAGTCGACCCATGGGATTTGGTGATTGAAGAACCTGCTTTACAAGACCATTGCTGCAAATTATGATGGACTTTCTAGCCACATAATGCTTAAATTTCTCAATGCAGAATACCAAAGACAAAGCATGCTTGTCAGCCTCAGAGTAGCATCGTTCAGTTTTGAGCAATTGTTGAGAAGCAAATCGAACGGGATACATGAACTGATCCTCCCCTTGCTGGAGAAGAATACCTACCAGAGTATGCTCACCAAACCCAGGATTGATATAGAAAGTCTTTGACCAACCAGGATTGCATAGAATGGGTTCTGAAGCCAGAGCACTCTTGATTTGTACAAACCCATGATCACAATCCTCATCCCAAGAGAAATCAACTCCATCTTTTAATAGCATAGTCATGGGTCACATCAAAGTAGCATATTGATCAATGAAGTAGCGATAGTATCCTGCTAGATTGACAAATGAGTGCACCTGATGTTTGATTGTTGGTAGGGAGAGCTTGAGGATAGCTTCTACCTTCTCAGGGTCAAGCTTGATGCCCTCGGATGAGACAATATGTCCCAATAACCTCCCTTGAGTGGCTCCAATGGCGCATTTATCAGGGTTGAGGCTGCCATTCGCATCATTGACCCTTTGGAAGGCCAACCTAACCTTCATGACGTGCTCCTTACGTGCTGAGAATATACAGAAATCATCTAAAAACACCTCCAAGAAAACCCCCAAATATGGAGCAAACACCATCTGCATAAATCTTTGAAAGGTAATAGGAGCATTGCTGAGGCCAAATGGCATTACTTTGAATGCAAATGTCCCCCAGGGTGTGGCAAATATGGTTTTAAGCACATCCTCCTCGGCAATTTTGATTTGATAAAACCTGAAGTAACCATCACAGAAAGTATACATCTCATGACCACTTACCTTCTCAAGGATGAGGTCTTGAAAGGGAAGAGGATGATGGTCCCTCTTGGTGGCCGCATTGAGTTTCTTATAGTCGATGCAGACTTGCCACTTGTTGTTTTTCAATGGGGTGACTACCACTGGTGAAACCCATTCAGTATTGTGAACTGGAACAATAAACCCAGTTTCTACAAGTTTCTGCAACTCTGAGCGCAAAGCATCGGTCTGTAGCGGTCCTAATCTCTGATACTTTTGAGCCATAGGCTTCACATCAGAGGCTTCAGCTCTATCTTGTGCTCTATGGAAGTCACATGGCGAAGGTGGCGGTAGCTAGTTGCAAAGAGGTCAAGGAAATCTTTGAACATTTCTAGGAACTCATCTTTCTCACTTGGCGTGAGGTCTGGGGAAAGCATAGATTCAAGCTATTGAGGACTAGCTGTTACCTTTTCTATAGGTAGTGGGGTCGAAGACACCCCCATCATGTAAACTTCCTCCTCTGAGAACTCCTCCCCCCTGTCTGATTCTTCCATTGATTCAGACACTGAGGATGAGAGAGTATCACTGTCTTACTCCTCTTCTTCTTCTTGTTCAGTAGCACTTGGTTGCACCGGGAACTTCTTCTCCTTAGAAGCACCAAAAGACATGTGTCTTGTCTTCCAATAGCTGACGGCATCACTCTTTCTCAACCATGGTCTCCCAAGTATGGTTGGGTAACTCCTACCTGTATCTTCGATGTCCACTACATAGAAATTGATGGTGGTGTTCAACCCATTGACAGTGATGGGCAAATCCTCAATGACTCCCAAGGTGGCGAGTCATCGACCATTTGCTACCTTGATTCGAGTGGAGGAATGCCTTGTGCATTTCAAATTCAATTTCTTCATGATTCGGGGCACCATGATATTACATGCAGCTCCCCCATTGACACACACACTTTTGACACACCAATTATCTATGATGACATCTACTATATGCGGGTGACTGTATGCGGGTGCCAATCAATTTCTTTAGAGATAGAAGAAACCTCTCGTACCTTTCCCTTTTTCTTGCTCCTCCTTGTTGAGAGCCCTTACTGTAGCTCATGTCTCACCGTAGGACTTAATGCTATTAGCTGAGGAAGTGTGATGCTCAAAGACCGATGAGCAAGGTCCTAAATGACCAAATAGTCCTCTTGCCCCGAGCCGATAGGAAAATCCGAGGGCGACCACTTGGTCCTGTGAGATCTTTTAGTCTTCTCCGTTGGTGGGTCTGCCATCTTAGCATCTGAGGGCTCTAAGAAGGACACCTTCTTCCTGGGGTGGCCCGGTCCATGGTTTAATGAGGGGTCCAAGGTGGTACGACTTCTTTTCCCGAGGTCAAGGATCTCTACGTCAGAATCCTTGGTGCTTGATTCACTTAGAAGATTCACCCTTGGAATATTGGGGCATTTCATGCGATAATGACCCTCCTTATGGTGCTCATAGAACACAACATTGGCACGTTCTCTTGGAGGGTGATTGGCTTGATTTCTGATGCCCACCATCTCAAGCCGAAGATCATTCAGGGCCTTGGATAGGTCATTGACTCTGGGTTCTTTAGAAGGAGGGGCCGGGGGAGTAGGAAGGAGGGGGGCTCATGGGCAAGGTTGGGGAAATCTTCCAGGCAGAGGTTGAGGATATACTCCTTGTTGAGGGTAAGCATCTAAGGGAGGACCATACATTTGAGGTGGAGGCGGTGGATACATCCCTGATGAGGGGTGGGGGTATGCCCCTGAGTTGGACCCCCCAGGTTGTTGTTGCAAGAATTGAGGGGGTTGCGGAGGGACAATTGTCTTCTTTGAAGCGGGGTAAGACTGAACTTTATCAAACTTTTGAGCAATCTCGTGTGCTAGCACCATAGTTTCTAGATTCTCCCATTTAAGCTTGAGGCGGAATTCATCACTTGCTCCTACTACAAGGTAGCCCAGCACATGTTGAGTCATTCCAGCTCAAAATCTGGCATTCTCCTCCTACGTGGCAATTAAACGGTCCAGGAGCACAGCCGCTCGATCCACATATCGACGTGCCATCTCACCTTCTGACTGCTTCAAGTTTGCCACCTGCAAGTACACATTCTCTAGCTTCTCTTCTTTGCCAAAATACTCAATCATCGCTGCTGTCAACCTTGGCCAACTTTGGCAAACATCTTCAGCCTGCTTCTCATACCACACTTGAGCCAAACCCTCTAGAAATGTGGGAAGAACCAACAACCATCTATCTTTAGTAAGAAAGTTAAGAGAAACACAATGGCGCTTGAAGGCCATAAGATACTCATTTGGATTTTCTTCAACCCATCCACAGAACACAGGATTGTCAGCCATGCTTGGAAAATGGAAAAGAGAGAGACAAAATGAGGCTTATCTATTGGCAAACAATGGAAAGATGTAGCTTGAACTAAAAATCTGGTGAAGATACATCCACAAAGCACACATAGGCAGGGTAGGTGACTCGTGTATTGTGAAATACTACACGGGAAGAATCTTCAGCATAGAATAGCTCATAGATAATCTTAAAAGGACCAACCCTCATGATATGGCATCCATCTTTACAAGCGAGTGTTAGAGTCATAGTGCTGCATGAGGTTGTTCACCAAGGCAAACAAGAATGCCGTGACAAATGTCAATAGTTGGAGAGCTTGCACATCACCTTCAGCTTCTTCTAGTTCTTGTAATTGCCGTGCTATTTCTTTAAGGGGTGTGCAGTCTGGCATCCTTCTTTTGAGCAATGTCCTTGAGGACCTTTCTGATGATCTTCCAAAGTCGGTAAACTCATATCAAATATGCCCAACACTTAGTTTCATGATGACCACAACCTTTGCATTCCTTACAAATGATCACCCTCATTCATGGCTTGTGGCTTTGTTGGGGGGTGCTTCTGCTCGTTTCATGCGTGATTGAAGTACAAGCTTCACGTGCCAAGAAGTCAACAACTAGATTTTGAGCTCAAGGGATATGCTGAATTTTTACCTCTTCAAATTGTTGGCAAAGTTCCAATGCTTGTTGATGTTGTGGAACCAAGCCTTCACTCCGCACCTTCCACCTTCCACTAACTTGTTCACACATGAGTTGAGAATCTCCTTGCACCTCAAGTTGCTTGATGCGATGTTCTTGTGGCTTTTGTAGCCCAAAAATGAGTGCCGAGTACTCAGCTTGGTTGCAAGTACTTGCTGGTGCAGACTTGCTATAACAATACACCTCACCCCCTAGTGAAGTGAGCTTCACACCCACACTAGCAGCCTTGGTCGAAGGTTTTTATGCACTGTCAAATTGGAGGAGCCAAGATGTCATCACACTAAGACTAAAATCCGGACATCCCAAGTTTCTCGGTAGTCCAAGATAGGTAGAAGGAGAGGGTGGGGAGAAATCAATACTTGAGCAAGACGTTCAGCACCAAATAAACTTGCAATCCTTTGTTGATAGTTTATCTTTAACCCAAAAAGAATTACAACTTGAAGCTCAAAAAAAGGCACAAAAGGTTAATTAGGTACAAAGGGAATTCCTTGGTCAAAACATTACCAACCATAGCCAAGCCCTAGAAAACTTTGTAGTGAGATCGAGAATAAATCATTCAAGACAAGCTTATCCACAGGAATCAATAAGCAGATGCACCAAATCTCCCCCCAAGCTTGGGGAGCATCCCACCCTTTGAAGAATGTCACCCTTTTAATTACCTCCAATGTAGCAAGTAGCTCAAGAGTAGCTCGATCACCGCACAATGAGTAGAATTGAAATCAAAGTCCTCCCAGTGTATCACTAGTTCTTCACCTTGAATCATCCACGGTGTATCATCCCACCTATTGTCTCCTTACAATGCATTGTACAATCAGTTGTTGAAGATTGACATGAAGATCAAGAAAGAGATCTCGCCAATTGGTAGCTGTAATGACTGGAGGACTGAGCACCAAATCCTTGAACTCGTCGAGAATTGACATAAATATCCACCCTCCTCGTGTGGCGTGTGTCCAAGGAGTGAACTTGAAAAAGTTCAGAATCTACGATCTAGTATCAGATATGAATAAAGCACATGAAATGAAGTACTTTTGCTTTTTACAACAAGAGGAAACTCCCTATGGTTTTCACCATATAAGCAATATCATTACACTTTCATCACTTCCTATTTGCTGGCTCATTAGTAAGTCTTCCTTTTGTGAATGGGGAGGTCTTGGGTTCAATTCCCACTCCTTAATAAAAAGAGAGGAGAGGAGAGGAGAAGAGAAGAGAGAGAGAAGAAGAAGAGGATAGGGGCGCGAGATCTTTTACAAGAGCCCGAAAAGCTTGTCCACAATGCGTAGGTGCACCAAAAGATGCAAGAACCCTGGGAAAACAGTTGCGATCTGTTCACGACACGCAAATGCACCAGAAGACACAGGAACTCAGAAAACAGTCGCGATTTACGATCTATCCATGATGCACAGATGCGCTAGTTGCAACCAAGGGGCGTGTAGGTGTTGCAATTTTGCAGATGCACAGGAGCGGCGGTCAGCTAGAAGATGCGTGGTGCTGCACAAAAGATGCACAAGAACCCAGAAGATGCATAGGAACCGTAGGCTGAAGGCATAGGAACCCAAAAGATGCGCATGAACCGTAGGCTAAAGGCACAAAAATTGAGAAGTTCTACAGCTGCAAAGATGGAGAACTGCGAGCAGAAGATACGCAAAAGAAAAGAATTGCACATGAAAGGTGCTACAAAACTACACCCAGCCGTAGGAGTAATGAATTTTACACCACTAGCCATGGAGATTTCGATCCCAGCAACCACACCAATTCTATTAACTAGAAAAGAATTCGAGGCATGATGCTAGACACAAGGCATGGCTGCGCTCGAGGGCCATAGAGGAAAAGGAAACATGAGGGAAGAAGCATTAACATAGGTGGGGAAAAAGGATTAAGAGGGGTGGGAATGAAGAGAGGGACACCACAAGAGGGAAGCGAGAGGGGGAAGAGGAGCATGTACATGATGGGAGGTGGAATGTAGAGATGGAGACATCAAGGGAAGAGAGTCATGCTTTATTTGAAAGGAAGGAGGGGGGGGGCGAATCAAAGTACTAGCTAGGTGGCTTTACAAGGATGAGCGTGTTCCATCAAGGAATAGCCCCCTCCTTTTATAGCCAAGAGAGGGGGTCTCTCCCAATAAATGCATCCTCCCACATGCATGGTGTGTGTGGAAAAGTCTCCCATGTGGGCTAGGCGAATACGCACTCTCAATTGTGTGCGACAACCTTTGGCCTCATTTTCCCACATATATCAACACCCATATCCCAAGTCTAAGATACTCCCTTGGTCTCTTTCCAATTTTATAATACGTTCAAACATCTAGGAGGACAAGTGGAGGGTTGGCACAAGGAATCTTGCCACCTCATCCTACTTTCCCATTATTTAACTTGCATTCTTGGACTTTCTATACCCCCCCCCACATGGGCCTATCCTATATGGAGGGAATAATCCAATATAATATCCATCTCCACCTATTTTATATTACTTCTCCCATGGTCCTTGGGCCATATCTCACTAAATGCAGGCATGGGACCGCCTAGGTGGAGGGGTGGTACATGGAGGAATCCAACTTGCATGTTCTACATGCAAGTTCTACATGCAAGTCCTACATGCAACTCCTACAAGCAACTCCTACATACATGTTCCACATGTAAGTCCTACATGCGATTCCTACATGCATGTTTTGCATGCAAGTTCTATATGCAAGTCCTACATGCATGTTCTACATGCGAGTTCTACATGCAAGTCATGCATGCAACTCCTACATGCATGCATTCTCATGTTGCTCTTTCTTTCCTTTCCCCCTTTTTCCACCCCTTGTCACCCTTTCCTCCCTCTGCTAGAATGTGAAGTCTTTTGTTTACATTTCATGGATCACAATCTTGGCGGTGACTTTTTTTTGGTTTGGCTAGAGGGGCTCTCATGGCATCTCCCTTGACACCCATAGCTGTTTGGATTATTCTTTCCCTAAAATGACAAATAGCAAGGGAAGACATCTATTCAATCCCTATTCAATCCTCCAAGAGAGAGCACTAGTGAATCATATAGTAGTTTAGTCCCTCCAAGACAAAGCACTATTGGGCCATATTGTTAGCCTCATGCCCATAAGGAGCCAAGTTCATGATTACTCCCCCAACGGTGCTTGGGAGGATTCAAGATAAAGAAGAGGAAGATAAGCCTGCAAAACCACAACGGAAACGGCCATTCTCGAAGTGGGTAAAGCAACTTTTTGATGGTAGAGAATCTCCAGCCATTGAGGAGAAACCATCCGAACACCGTCGATCCAAGAGATTAGAGCAGCAAAGAAGGGCGCATAAACACTTGGTCAACTACGCTTTGATGATAGAGGTGATCCGTGCTAATGAACCCAAGTGTCTTGAAGAGGCACAGGGTGATGATAGGTGGATGGAGGCTATGTAGTTGGAGTATGGCTCCATAATGAAGAACAACACTTGGGACCTTGTGGATCAACCACAAAAATGCAAGGTAATCGGCACCAAGTGGGTGTACACGATTTGGCTTTAGCTACCCAGGGAAGTTGGCCTGTGTTTTAGATGGATGTAAAATCCACCTTTCTGAATGGAGATCTCAAGGAGGAGGTATACATGGAACAACCACTAGGTTTTAAAATCCCCAGTTTAGAAGATAAAGTCTGTAAACTGAAGAAGGCAGTTTACGAGCTGAAACAGGCCCACGAGCATGGTACCAATGGAATGATGCCTACTTTCTGCAAAATGGGTTCAGGAGGAGCCCATCTGGTGCAAATTTGTGCATCTTTAGAGAAGGAGGCAGGTGTATGATCGTGGTCCTTTATGTGGACGACCTTGTCATAACAGGGAACCATGAAGAGAAGATCTCGTAGACAAAGCATTTTCTAGGAAGAGAGTTTGAAATGACAGACCTCGGACTGATGCATTTCTGTTTGGGGATTGAAGTTTGGCAAGAGCCAAAACATATCATCTTACAGCTGCGTTGTGCATTTATATCATTTATATCACCGACTTGTTAGCTACAGATGTGGTTGGTACACCGCCCACAAATAATAGCTAGATTCCTGACAGCTATCCTTATAAGTATGCTAGAGAGATACTGAAGGCATTTGGCATGGTTGAGTGTAAGACAGTTGGCACCCCTATGGAGGTTGACGTGAAGCTCTCAAACGAGGATTCGTCACCATTGGTGGATGAAGCGAAGTACAGAAGGCTTGTGGTCAGCTTGATTTACTTGTGCAACATGCAGCTGGACATCGACTTTGTGACTGGTGTACTAAGCAGGTTTTCCAATAAGCCTCGGGAGAACCATTAGAGGGCAGGGATGCAGGTGCTGAAATACATCATGATTATGGCATCACCTATACCAAGGTCAATATCTTGACTGGATTCTGTGACTCAGATTGGGTAGGAGACGTGGACAGCAAGAGATCAGTGACAGGTTATTGTTTCTCACTTGGATCTAGAGCTCTGTCATGGGTCAGCAAGAAGCAACCTACAGTTGCTCTTTCTTCTACTGAGGCTGAGTACAAATCAGCATGGTTTGCTTCTTGCAAGGCAGTGTGGTTGAGGAGGATTTTAGGGGACATGGGTGCAGTGCAGAACAAGCCTATGCAATTATCAAGTGACAATTAGAGTTGCATGGCGCTTGCAAAGAACCTTGTGTTCCACGCTCGCACAAAACACATTGAGATTCAATATCACTTTGTATGCAACGGATGGAGAGGTCGACTTGGTGTAGTGTCTGACTATAGAGAATACTACGGACATCTTCACGAAGGCTCTTGGAAGAGACTTGCTTGAGAGGCATCTTCATTGACTTGGCATTAGGCCAAAAAAGTAAGTTCACTTTCGGGTGGACATTGAGGCATCTTCATTGACTTGGCATTAGGCCAAAAAAGTAAGTTCACTTTCGGGTGGACATTGAGGGGGGTGTTAGATATCAATGCTCCACTCTCATGTAACTATGCAGGAACCAGCTAACTCTACTTGTAAGCCCCCCATATGAGGAGAAGGCATTTGAGTAGCTCAGTTATCTAGTAGGTCCTAGTTTGGACACCAGATGGGAGCCATGTGTGGCTTGATGGCTGGATGGCTTCAGATAGAGTTGGCACACTGCCAAGTAGGCTACATGCAAGTGCAGGAAGGCATCCCATGACTGACTGCACTGAGGGTAGACAGAGCATTTCCTAGGGCAATCCACTCTTGGGTTGCAGGGCCCATTTGAAGCCCTAGATGATCTCGGATGGCTGTGGGCCGAACGGCAACCGTAGGTTAGTTGCTCTATTTTATGCACCGGTTTTATTGTGTGGTCAATGGCCTATTTTGGGACCCCCAGTCGGCCGTTTTGGGTAGACTGGGTCGGTCACCCAATTGGGTCTAACCGACTACTAGTGGTGGCTATATAAGAGCAAGCCCATGAAGCCCATTTCATCACTGGCTATAGCAACCCTGATTCCTTAGCATCTAGCCTCCGTCCTCTACTGTTTCCAGCATGCCATTGAAGCTTCTCTCACAGGAGCGCACGGCTAGGAGGTAGCGCCATCTATTGTATCAGTTTTATACTAATCAAATTTTTTATTCTCCATACTATCTACTTTTCTCTCTTGCGTACGAGATCCTATTATCTGTTGAGCACAGACGTATTGTTTTCTTACAAAAACCACGTCCAGTAAGGTGCCCACAATTCCATATCCCTTTGACTTGTGGGAAATCTAGGTGAGGAGAAGCAAATTGCCACTCAAGGTGCCAATAGTTCCATATTGTTATTGAAGTTTGAGGTTTATAATTTGGGTGAGAGTTAGGTGAGGAGAAACGATTGCTATTCTATTGTGTGAGCTTCATCCCTTCTTCTGAGTCTTGTTTAATTTGATTTAAGCATCCTTCAGATGATGTTTTTGGTTATACAAGTTACACTCTTTGCATATACATTATTTCCATAGAAAGATCTTTCCTTGGTTTAACCGATTCATGACCAGCTAGTTTTTGGAAACATGGTCTCTCACAAGGGATGCATGTATATATTGGTGTATCCTCAATTGCTTTTACATGTCCTAATACAAGTGCACAAACTTGATTAAATATTCCCCCACTCTATGCTTGCTATTGTGGAGGTTACCCATGTTCTTTTCCACCTAGATCATTGTTGTGTACTATTGGATCTATGTCTATGTCTATGTCTATGTCTTCCACATTTGCATTCTATGAAGACCTTTCCATTATCTTCTTCACTTGATAGATTTTGTCCTTGATTGAGCTATCACTATTTGAGAGAGGTGCATCGATCAACTCGTTCTCTTTTGACAAGCTCATACTCTTTTCTTAAGGCTTTTGTTTTGTAAGAAATATTATCAGCTATGTTAGATAGAGATGAATTGTGGTCACATGCCAGTGAAAGGGATTACAAACAATATTTCCACCCTCCTTATACTTTGATCATGATGGACTTGAAAAGAAATATTCTAAATTTGCTGCAACATATAGTATATAAAAGGATCTCAAACTTAAAAAAGGAAACTCTCATTGACCAATTTGTTCATGTATATTTCCTCATGTTCAATATCAAGAAACAATTGATTAAGTTTTGGAACAAAAACTTCTCCAATATTGATCTCCTTCTCAGTGCCGACAAGAAGGTTTTTCTCGTATATTAATTCCTTTTCTTTCCTCATAGCTTGACATATAAGAAGCACACATCAATGATCATTTGTTTGTTGGGTGTTCTCCTTGAAATCTTCATAAACAAGATATCTATCCTAGTTGTGAATCACATTTTCAAAGATCTCCTCGTTAGCCATTTCTAAGACTTAGCATTTGTCATCTAAATTTTGGATTTGTTGCAATAGATGAAACATATGGAACTTACTTCAAAAGAAAAAATGCAATTTAAGTCATAGAATCTCAAAAATTACAATATCACAATATGTTATGTTAGGGATCAAGGTATTCCATGATGTTCTTCTTTCATATACCAAAAATTCAGATATGCTTGAAAAGGCACATTAGGAAAATACTAATAGACGGAATCATTCCAATTGCATTCTTGAAGTAATAACTAAGTACTAAGAAATATAAGCTTCACTTGTTTAGAGTACAAGGCTTAATTCAAGGAATGGATATTGTCATCCAACATGTTAAAAGAAAGGTTCAATAAGAAAAGCACCTTATCTATCCACTCATATTTTAGAATCACATCTATAATGTTGTCTCATTTATCCCCTAGAGCACCAACTCCCTTTAGTAAGAAAACCCATCAAAATCTTGAGTATGAGATGAATTTAACAATATGCCATGAGTAGAAATTATTCAAATTAACATGGTTGTGTTCTACACTAAAAGAGCTTTAAAAATGTCTTTACACCTTGAAATTTGGGTAATCCATGAAAAAATTACATTAATTTGAAAGGAGATGGGTTTTCATATTTTATTGTATTTTTTGTTTCACCCTCCTCATTCAAAAGACCCCCCCCCCTTGGGCCTCACATATTATGAAAAATATGTACAAATCTAAAAATCTTGCATATTTTCAAGGTATATACCTTATATTAGGGGGACAAAATTTTCATATTTTTCCCTTGCATATTTGAAGTTTTGAAAGGAAATCCATGCATATTATATATGGACCTTGTCCCCCGATACCCGAGATTTTGGAGGAGGGTAGTAACATACTACATATTGAGTTGGCGCCCCAAGATTTATCCTCACTAGAGCTCTCATCTTGAGTACCTCCAACACCATTCTTTCCACAAAGAAAACAATATATGCATGCAAGACACCTTCTCTTTAACAAGTACTACATAATGGTTTGAATAAACCAACATTGATTCTAAGCATAAACAAAACTCTTGCAATGTGAAGTTAGACACATGTTAGAACCATTGGATGTAAGAATTAGATGAACATTGGTAGTTCATTTGGATCACTTGATTTTCATAGCCAATTTGTTAAATGTGCAATTGGAAGGCTTGAGATAGGCACTCACATATAGCGTTTACATGCATAGGTGCTAGAGATTACATGCACATATACACATCCCAACACCCTTAGGAAAGTACCCTCCATTCCCGAAAGAAGACCTTGAAGGGTAACAAAATAAATTCCTTGGGATAGAAATGAAAGTTGATGAGGCAAGGCAAAAGAATTATTGGAAATGTGTGCTTCTAATATAGGACCTACAACAAATCCAATTCGGCTCTCACTTTGAGAACCACAAAAGATATGGATATTTGTCCCCGTTGGACAATAGGGTTTCTACAACCTCCATTTTGGTTGCATTAATATGCAAAACCTTGATGGCTACGCATATTTTTTGTACACAATGGTTTCTTTAGTGTTTCAAAGAGTTCGTTGTGCTTTTCAATTGGACATTTCAATTGGACATTGATCAAGGCACCTCAATAATAAGAAACTTATGATCCTAAGTGGCCCTCTATTGATCCACAAGAGAATTAGAATCACAATCTAGTCAGGTCCTCTCTCTCTCTCTCTCTCTCTCTCTCTCTCTCACTTATGATCCTATGTGGCCATCTATTGATCTACAACAAGCATTAGAATCACAATCTAGTCACATCCTCTCTCTCTCTCTCTCTCTCTCTCTCTCTCTCTCCCTCCCTCCGTCCCTCTGTCCCTCCCTCCCTCCCTCCCTCCCTCTCTCTCTCTCTCTCTCTCTCTCTCTCTCTCTCTCTCTCTCTCTCTCTCTCTCCCCTCCCTCCCTCCCTCTCTCCCTCCCTCCCTCTCTCCCTCCCTCCTCCCCCTCTCCCTCTCTCCCCCCCCCCCCCTCTCTCTCTCTCTCTCTCTCTCTCTCTTCCCTCTCTCTCCCTCTCTCCCCCCCCCCCTCTCTCTCTCTCTCTCTCTCTTAGTTTCTCAAGCACATCCCCCCCCCCCCCAACACATACACACACAAATTATTTATGTAATTCTCTTGCCTACATGGTCTTACCCTCTAGGATGGGGTAGGCTACATATTGACACACACTTGTCCTTTCCACAAACCCCCTCAAGCTCGCTACCACAAACATGCACACATATCCCTTACAACTACACTTATGAGCTGACCTTATTCCCCCACCCCCCTCCCCTCTCCATCTCTTTTAAGCCTGCATTTGGTGCTATTTCCCCCTACTCCTTTTATTTTCTACACTTTCTTTAATAACCTATATTCCCCCCCTTTTTTTTAATACATTTTTATTTCTTTTTTGTCTTGCCATAATTATAAATTTCCCCCTACCCCCTCTCCCCTCCTTTTTTCTCGTCCCTTTAAAATTCATTTACTTACAGGTCTTTTACACATCCCCCCTACCTTTTTAAATTGTTTTTTATTTTTCTATTTAAAAGTATTTTTTTATTTTCCTAGTTGAACTTTTTCTTTGTGGTTTACTATATTCCTTGTAAAGAGGAGAGGACTTGTTGGCAAGGCGAGATGATTTTTGATGGACACATTGCTTAGGTAACCAAAGTGTGGCTCACCATGAAAATATCCACCTTGGGCTTCTATGAGGTCTTTTTAAGCTCACTATCTTGTGTGGGCTGACATTTGCCTCCTTATGGTTCTATGATGATTTTTTTGCATTAAGTTCTTCCTTTCCAACATTTGTTGTGGCTTGGACTTGAGTATAAACTCTTTACATGGTTTGCATTGAGTACAAACTCTTTACATGGTTTGCATGGGGATTGGTATGAGAGGGTGAATTGCATTGGAACATGATGGAATGGAATAATGTTCATCTTCACAAAGAGGAACAATGGAGGTACAACTCTGTATAGTTAGCATTGCTGTTTTAGCCCACCAATCAATTTGGAAATCGACTCCATAGCACCATGTCCATCCAAGGATAACCTATTCATCACAATAATTCCTGTAGCATAATGAAAAATCTACAAAGTAGGCGATGTTCATTAACAGTCAATGGAAGATTAATATAACCAAGTGTTTCCATGACTTGACCCATTAATAGCTTTGATGATTGCAAGGGAAGGGAGAAGCGGTGCCTTACACATTCTTTCCCATTGCAGCTTGGGGATGAAGTTGCGACTTGCTCCTAGATCAATCAATGCTATCGACGTCACTTTAACTACATTTACCTAAAAATTAACCTCTACCTTTGCAGGCACAACCATGGATGATATTTTAAACTTAGTTTCATTAAGAAGCTAAAGTTTTATATTGGTGTCGAAAGTTTGTATGCCATAATAAAAATAAATGTTTGTTAATTTGCCATAATTTGAAACTTAAATGCCAAAAAATTTAAAGTTTCGCCAGTATTTTCATTAACTTAAAAATTCAAAAGAAAATATATAAATGTGTACTAGATTTTATCAATCTTGTGAGACTAAAAAAATGAGATCGATAAACTTTTGCCAAGATTTTATATTAATATGTAAGCATAGCTTCGATAAAAACATCCATGGGCACAACTGTTAGCTCCTCATTAGTCTCCTCTTTTAAAGTGTGACGTAAATAGTCAACGTTAACAGACAACTAATTGTATCTTGATAAGTCGTCTAGGAAGCTATATGCTTTGTGTCTTGTGACTCTTTCTAGCACATGTTCCGTGAATGGCAGTGGATAGTGATCATATTGGGTCATTGAGTTGAGCTTTTTGAGGCCAACACAGACTCACATCTTCTTATTTTTTGTAATCACAGTCACTATTGGTGATACACATTCTTTGTGTTCAATCTTGTATATGAATCATGCATCAACAAGCTTCTTCAACTCAATGAAATTCCAAGATCTCAAGTGAGGGAGGAGGCTAGACCAAAGATTGACATGATCAGGATGAGGAGGAGGAGGATCAACAACTTAGTGCCACCCTTTGGGATTTTGCCATTTCGTACACCTTATTCATTTTTGTACTAGTCTTTGGAAGGGAAATTTTGTAACAATACATGATATGACATTTTTTTGAAATTTTGTAGCTTGGATGATATGCATTCATTTTGTATAACGTTGTAATAAAATATATGTAGTGGAAAAAAAAGGGGTTAAAACAAGCCCATTTTGCTTCACATTTTTTAAATCACTATGACCATCATTATAAACATGTTGTTCCTCTTTGATGTGCTTAGGAGTTTGATTTTCCTCATGCATACCCCATACACACATCATCAACTAAAAGAATCACACATATCTATGTGGCAAACTACCCTTGAAAACACTTTTGTTGACCTACCATACAAAATTGATACGGTTGACTTTTAGGTTTTTGAGGAAAAAAATGAAATAATGAAGGATTCATCCATCGTCTCCCTCACAAATGAACAATAGTTTGTTTTTGTGTTTCCTATCCCCTTTTTGCATCTCATTCAAGTTGTCATTCCTTTGAGCACTTCTCTAGATCACTACTTTGCCAATTGTCCAATCCCTATTTTAGCTCCACTATACTCTAAGTAGTAAGCTTAAAAAGCTACGCAGAAGTAGCATGTCTATTTGGAGCTCCTCTCCCTACTTTTTGTTTGGGAAAGAAAACTACTAGTTACTATTTACTACAAGTTCCTTTAGTTGCTCTTCCAGGCTTAGTTGTCTAATCTTTGGTTTCTTCTTCCTTGCATAAAACTCATAATCGATCCCTTCTTAATTTTGTATGCATAGATTGATGATTGTCTATTCCTTATTACCATTACTACCATCTAGCTCTCTTCTACATCTCTCAGGCATCTCTGGTCAGTTGCTTATTGCTTCCATTCATAAGCAACTGAGCTAAAGTGCCCACCTTGGCCACCTATACCTCTCTCACATGTAGCTCAAAGCTATCATCTTTTGCTCAAATTTGTCTTCAAAATTTTCTTACTTTGCTTGTTTGCTACAATAATGCCCCGTAAGCACATCTTCCTTAATGTCTACATGCACATGAATTATTGAAAGTTCTAGGGTGGTTTCTCCTCAATCGCATTGACATTGCAAGAAACTTCTTTTTCTCCAACCTTGAGCTATTATTAGTTTTGTGTGCTTTTGCTAAGCTGCATTGCAAGGACTTGAATAATCAAGCTCTCCTCCCATTTTGTACCACTTCTCACACTCTCAAAGTTTTTAATTCAAGATTCCATTTACCAATGTACCTACACAAGTAATAGTAAACAAAAAATTACTGCAAGCTTTTTTTGACTTCTTTAGACTAGCAAAAGGAAGGATCTCAAACAAGCATCCTAAAACCATAGGACAAACGGTACTAACCTCATGTGTGCTAAAATGAAAATCCTTTGAATTAATAAGCATAACTCATAAAGTGGGTACATGGGTGGGGAGCGATAAGCCATATGGGTTGTGCATGGGTGAGCCAGATGAGAAGGTCCTTAGGTGCTTGCTAAAATGGTGAAGTGCAAAAAGCTAATCCAAAACCAATTGCATAGACAATAATATCAGGACTCTATAAGCATCACCATAGGAGTGCCCTAACATAGAATTCACCTCATTACAGAGTGTCAAGAATAGCTAGCATGTAACCCGCATTGTGCTGCAGATGTAAAAGACTTCATCTTCGCTTTCACATATTTGACCTATTAACCATGGACAACCTGGAAAATATGGTGAACATGGATTCATGGTTTTCAATTGGTCTACGATTCACTTAGATTCGGGAAGACTTGAGGGAATAAGAGCCAATTGACTAGAAGCTTGGCTATGCCATCTTGACAACCCAGACACCTACCATCTTTCACAAAGGTGCTACCTAGCATGCACCCTGTGTTCCTCAAGGGACGGTGCCAATAGAGCCGTGTCAAACCATCAGGATTTGAACAAGCTTGGTGACACCATTCTGAAGACCCCAAACACCTGCCATATTTTGTAAAGCTAGCTAGCACACTCTATTTTTCTCAAGGGACTGTGTGAGAGCCACCAAGTTTAAACAAACCAAGTTGAATCCTCAGGGACATTGATAAGCCTAAAAATCCATGAGTAGCTTGAAAACAATGGAGCTATCTCCAGATGAATCCAAAAATAGTAGCATTTCCAAAATTATGATGAAAGTTGGCATAACCTGCCACATTTCTTCTAAGGAATGGCTCAAATAGAGGCAATAAGCTGTGTTAAAGTAGAATCTCCATGTTTGAGGATTCAAGGCAAGCAAGTAATTGGTAGAGACTCATTTGATGAATATGGCAACCATGGAGTTGAGTAGGTATGGCTAGTGTAGGTGATATAGTAATGGCAAGTTGCAATCAATGTGACGGATGTGAGAAAATGTGATGGAGTAGCATACAAGAAGATCTTGACAATGAAGTTCATCACACCAATCTTGAACCATTATGTCCCTCATCATCGCATAGGGCATCATCCAACTCTTAGATTTTACATTGGAGATTTAATTGGAGAAGACCATGAAAGTGCAATATATCCTATATTTTCTTGACTAGGGTACAAAAAAATAAAATTATAACACTTCCTGAAAGATGGATCAAACCATCCCACTCATTTATGTGCTCACAAACTCCTATTTGTAGTAGCCCGCATTGCAACTCCTCTCCAGACCATAGTTGCACCTAGGGAAGGAATTCCACGTAGGCATCACTCATGTCCACACCACATTGTCCACACCACATCTGCATCCACATTGAAATTGCACCTCAAGAAGAAAAGGCTATATCTCCACTTGGTAGGGCTTGTCGGATTCAGATCATCAACACTGCACCGATTCTTGCCCTCTGCATTCCTTACCATAGCAACTCGAATACCTTGCAAGCCTTGCATGCCCTACAAAGACAAAAAACTCCTACTATTGCTACCGTTGGTGCCACTATCTCTACCATGCTTGCTCCCAACTGACATGAAACTGCCCAGTGCATGGTGCACAGATGCTAACAAATTATGCTGATTTGGACATTGTTGCATTTGTAGGATGATCCTTGACTATAGTAACCCCATCATTGGCCTCTAATATTCAAACAAGTGACCTTAGGCATGCCTGGTCCATGGTTTTGAGAACACCTTCATGAGATCAATGCCTTCATGAGATTGGACTGAAACTTGCTGAGGGTCTACTTCGTGTTTTGATTTTGACTGTGATGACAATTGTTGCATGCACTATCAACCATATCCCTGCAACAAAACACTACACCAAGGCTAGCATCTGTAGCTGCCGCTGCAGAAGTCTACGTATGCCACCTCTACCATGATCGCCTCTCACCTTGATGGTGGTATTGTGCATTGTGGTCGCCAATGTGTTGGGGCCTTAGCCCCAATAGAAGGAAGAACACACAAGATTCTCAATGCATAAATCCAAGAGATACAATATAAGAGAGAAATGGTAACTGTTCATAACTCATTGCATTGCATGAATGCATATATAGGGAAAGATACACACCCCTTCATGCCTCACACATGGATCCCTTGGCACCACCCCCCATACAATGCATTCCTGCAAGTCATTAAGTATGGTCATTATATTTCCAAGCTAGCTCATGGCATGAGTAGGAAACACAGGACTCTTCATGTTCCTCCTCCCAATTTTTCAAGGGATGCAAACTATAAATGACAAGAAGAAAGATTAAGCAAGTAGTTTTGAATAGCACATTGGTTCATGGTGAGAAGGAGGTGGGTGATTCCTTGCATCAACACTTGTCTCAAGTGTTTTCTTTTGACCTCTCAAGTATAGTAACCAATTCTAGAAACTTTGACATACTATGGCTATTCATTTGCGTCCCTCCTTGGCTATCTTCAAAAGAAGCTATTGCCCTTGAAAGCTATCTTCAGAAGAAGCTATTGCCCTTGAAATATCTTTCTCCAAGTCTAAATTAAAAGCTACCTTTCATCATCTGAGAAAAAATAAAGCTGTAGGTCCATATAGATGGCATCTCCAAGGAATTGATTGAGATTACTAGAATGATTATAAGGACCCACTTCTCCAACGAATTCCAGCTCCATGGCCAGATGCCCACTGCATTTGAAGTGTTTTTTGGTGCATCTCCTCCCTTGGATCTCTTTCAAATCAATGGCCCAGATTGAAGCCCCTTTTGCTTTCATGTCCTCCCTTGGATCTCCTACAAATCAATGTCTAAGATTGTGGTGCTTCTTTCTTTCATCTCCTCCCTTGGATCCATTACTTTATCAAGGGCTTATATTTGATCCCTCTAATCCTTTGATTGTATCTTTTAGATCTACCCCTTGATATAATGGCTAGGAGTGCTCTACCACAAATTTGAATGTGACCCTTGTATTAGCATATTATTATTTGTGAGTACATCAATAATCTATGTAGGCGCTTACACACCAAAATACAATAAAACAATTACTTGCTGTGAAAGATAGCTAATTTGTGGATTAATCTAAGATGAGTATAAGAGATGTGCATTTAATAGTGTCATGTTCTTGCTGAACTCTTGGAGCTTAACCATGGCTTCCTATGGCCTTGTGTTTGCCATTGAGCTTTCGGAATCAACATACAAGAGGTACTTGAAATACTTTGCTATCCCAAAATGGCTATCATCCACCACACTTAGCAGTCACTTCCTTTGTGGACGAGCTTAATTATTCCCCCATTGACATGAGGGGAGAGAGCACCCTTCACAGTACTTTCTTGCCAAAGAAAAGGCAAGTGTGATTGCCTCCTTTAGTTCTTCAATGGAAAATGGTTTCTCTAGATAAGGAAGATCATATTTTTCAACAGCTTTCTCTCTTATGATTTGACACAACTATTTGGCTCTCTGAGTATCCTCATCTGGTATGATTGCAGAGAATAAGAGTACTTCGAAATGCTTTTGTATTAGTTGGATGTTCTCCTCTATGGATGAAGCACAAGTGCCATCAGCCTTTTTTAAAAGGGGTATTCTTCATTGAATCTTTTTCTTTTGATCAATTTGAAGATTTGTCTATTTTTCCTACCTACCAATCTCTGAAGCAAATCTTAGAGTCTGATTTTGCTCTTCTTTTTTGAGCTCCTTTTTAGCTATAAGTAGCTCCCCTTGTGTAGCTATGTCCCTTGCTCTAGCCCGATGTTCTAATTTTTTAATATCGCTCTAAATTAGATCCATTCTCTGAGCCCTTACCTTGGCTCTATTTTTTCTAGCTGTCTTAAGAATTTTTTGAGTATCCTCAATAGCTAAAGCCCAAGCATCTACAATAGAAATGCCTTTACCAAAAGCATTTTCCTAGGATTTCTTTATCAAAGATTGGACACTCTTCAATGCAAAAAGTTTTGGGTCTGCTTTGAACCATGAAGTACCCCTATGAATAGCCCCAAAATCACATCATAACAATATGGGTTTGTGGTCTAAAAGAGTTAGGGAGGAGAAAGTTTTAGTCTTTGAAGTGAGAAGGTTATTCAAAATATCATGTGAAACATAAACCTATCCAATCTGGTTTCTCTCTTGTGCTCTACCATTTGACTATTACACCAAGTAAACTCCCCATCTATACAAGCATCTACCATCTACTAGTGCTCTTTGAATTCCTCCCAAGAAACCAACTCAAAACCTCTTATGACAGTGCCTTTGATGAGAAGCCAAAGAGTTGCAACATCATATATGCAAAATGCTTAGTTAAGCCTTTGTCTCGTCCTCCCCTTTGTGAATGTGTCCAATAGAATAGACCAAGGTAATATATGAAAAATGCCTAATTAATTCTTTCTCTCATCCTCCCCTTTTTTGAATGTGTCCAATAGAATAGACCAAGGTAACAACGGCAAAAAATCACATGTAAAAGTTTAAGCAAAGCTGCATTGCAATGTACTTTCTTCATCGGTTGCATACAAGTACTAGGAACAATCTCCCATGAGGATCCTCTCATTTTTTGAGTGTGTCCAATAGAGTAGAACAAGGTAGCTATGGAAAGACATCATACATAAAAATTAATGCAGGACTACATTGCAATGCACTTCCTCAATTGGCCGCATACAACCACTAGGATTGATGCCTCAAGAGGAAAACAAGTGACAAACAAATCTAGAGACATTCACCTCCTAGGATCCTCCTTAAGCATGCCTGTTCAGATGTGCTTAATTAGACAAATATTGGTTGCCCAGTGATTGTGGTGTGGCAAAACCTTGAATTATGGCATATTGTCTTCTATGTAGTGAGACCACATTTACAAAGCCCTAATAGTATCTAGCCTAGTGAAAATATATCCGCCACCATTGTCCAAGTTCTTTTGGTTTACCTATCAAATTTAGGTGCCAACCAATGTTTATCAAGAAAAAAATTCTACCCACCTGAGTTCTTTTGTTGTACTTGGAATCTATTTCATTTAGTTGCATAGGAAACAAATTTCCTTTAAGTATTCCCCTACAAGTCATGTGGCCCCAAACATAAATGCCAACCCACACCTGTCCCTCAATTGTGTAATTGAGCACAACATTCCCACTATGTAAATCATTTTGAATCCAGCCCTGCTCATGCAAAGCTTACAACCCCATACAAAGAGCATAGGCAATCTTTGGTCCAAAAGTCTTAGTTTGCTAAAGTCTATCAGGGTGTAGTTGGTTTTTTATAGTCACTGAGCCTCTATGCACCATGTAAAATAATGCATATAATGCACCTCCATTAAAATAAGGCATAAATACCCAATGCAGAGGAACCATCATTAGAGCAAGTGCTCATACTAACACATTGTGTTTCAGTTTCATACATGCTTCCTTCAAAGATATTATCAACTTCATTTCTGCAGCACCCTTAAAAGATTTGGCAACAAAATAGCTGTTACCTGCAACTCCTTGTATCCTACCTAAAAAAATGTCACCTTTAGTCCCAAAACCAATCATTTTGTCAGCAAGCACCTCATACTTGTCTTACTGCAACTAAACAACATTGTTGCTTTTGTTGATAACGTTATATTGACAAAAGTTGTACTCAAATTGGCACCTGCACCCATCGACACGTCTGGCTCTATACGTGCTTCCCTTGGGTCATTTTTTTGCTTAGTTTATGCAATTATCTTTGTTTGAGTTATTTGTTCCTTCCGCTTCACCTGTCTCCTCCCAAATTTCTTGCTTTTCACTTGAAAGTGTAATGTCATTAGAAAATTTTATGTGGAGCTTGATGGTTCCTATAATTATCATGATTCATCTATCTATCTTTGATGACCACACATCATTTGCTATATTTTATAATTGAGTGTGGATGGGCAGCACATCCTCTTGGTCACAAAAATTTTCAACAATGACTTGCTTGAAGGCATCTAATAATTGTCATTGAGATCAATCTTTTGAATCATGCTTGCATACATTTTTGAGATCACTTAGATCACTTTCCATTGCATGTAGATATATAATTAATTACAAAAATTTTGGACTCAAAAAGGGCCCTGTAAGGGAGTCCTTGGGCTGGTGACATGGAAGAATAAGGTGAATAAAACCCAATAGAATATTGGCTGGTGGAGGGCAATAGAATATTGAAAGTGGCCTAACTTCTCTATTTCTTTATTCAATGGCCCAAACAATGAGGTGGAGCACCCACTTGCTACCTCAACTCTCCCATCATGGTTTTTAACTATAACCAAACTAAAAAACCTAGTTTCTCAACCAAACTTGAACCATTTGACCTGAAACCAAATCCTCCCATCCAGCTACCACACTCCTTTCATTCTCTCTCATTCCTCTTGCTTCCCCCTCATTTCTAAGCACCATTTCGAATTTTTCTTTGCTCCAGCCCTCTTTTCAAATTTCGTGCTGGCTCTTGAGCAAATAGCTTCTTTCTCTATTCTCCCTCTCATGGGATGGACTCTCATGCCAAAATCTCGTCACTTCTCTTCTCGACATGTATCTCCCTCCCATTTCACTCTCATTCTTTAAAAACATTCAAGATTTTTGAATGAGATTCAACCTACCTTCTTCTTTCTCTATTTTGGGCACTTCTCTTTCAAATCTCACCACTTCCTCCCTCATATGAGATTCTCCCATGGTTTGAGATCATTTCATTCAAGAAGACAAGGCAATCAATGTTTTGAGCGAGCCATGAATGATGCAAGGTGTTTGGAGCTTAGAAGGAGCTATTGAACGAGATTCTTAGAGAAAGGATCAAAGAAGATTGACTTTCAGGCATTACAGTCACTGATGCATGAGAATCAATCTTTCTTTTGCCCATTTCTCAATACTAGTTACTTTCCCTACTGCAATCTCTAAGGGTGCATGATTTCGAACCATTTGTGAAGGTTTGGGGTCCATCCAAACACCTTCTATGGAGGTTCAAGTGAGATAATCTTTGGAACAATGCAACACAGTGATTATGACGAGATTTATTTGTTAATTATGTAACTTTGAAGAGACAATTAGTTTGTACTTCATTTTGTGTAGTTTTGTTTTGTTTTATTTCATGGTTTGAAAACGTTGAAAAATTTGTTTGTTTTGTAAGAAATTCCATGAGAAATGAGTCTTTTTCACTCTTACTATCAATGGTTTTCTACAGAATATTGCTTGAAATAGATTTCGAGATATTTGGGAGTATATAATTTGTTTTGAAGAAAGAACCATCAACTTCATCAATCTTGGAACACATTTGGGACTAGTGGGAGGGACAAGTTTGATCACATTTTTCTTTCAAAGAATCTTGCTCCAAGAATCAGGTACTGTTCATTCATGTAGTTTTATAATGTTTTTGTTTTCAACTCAAATCAGGGGTCAAAGCAACTTGCATGGAGATTCAGATGAGAAAACCTCAGAACAATGCAAGACAATGAAAATAATAAGATTTTATGATGCAACTTTGAAGAAGTAGTTAATTTATAGTTTGTTTTGGTAATTTTGTTGTTTTTTTGTTTTAAAAAATACTCTTACTATTGAGTTTTTTTACAGAAGATGGTTAGAAATAGATTTGGAGTTGTTTGGAAGCATATAATTAGTATTGGAGAAAAATCCATCATGTATGAGGAAATTGTGTCCAATGGATGAAATATCCAAGAAAAGTGACCACTGGAAGCATCGAGTGAAGCTTGTAGGAGTGTTTCAGAACTCATGTCTATCCATGATGAACACTATGGTGCTATGGGTGAAGTGTTTACAAAAAAAATGTTGGAATCTGTTATACAACATCCAAAATTCAAAAGTCTAAAATCAGAGATAACATCTGAGTCAATGAACAAAGTTGTGGAGCATTTCAATGCAACTAGTGCACAGGGAGTTCATGATATTACAGGGATAAGTACAAGGGCATATCAGCTCATATTTAAGAGCTTAAAAACAGCATGTCTTTTTGTGGGAGCAAAATTTAAAGCCCCGCTTCCTAAACCGACTGATGTTGATAAGGCCAGGCATGCACTTAATTTGGGCGTACTTGATTTAGTCAGTGAGCCCCAGCATGTATGTAGTACACTAACTTTGAAAACAAAGGCTGGAGAGACTAAAGAATTGGAATTGACAGTCAATAATAACTTTGTGATGGATGTTCGAAGAGTTTTGCAAGCCATGGTGAAGTTTTATGATATGCCTATGGAAGAATGCAATGGTACTCTGATGATTGTACTAAAGCTTGATGAAAGTAAGGTGGTCAAAGGTCCAAAATTGGAAAGAGTTAGTTTGACAATGATGAATAGAATACTGGACCTTGAAGTTAAGCTTGATGATGTGAGACAGTTTAGTGTGCAATCAGAACATGAGATTTGGTGGTTGGCTGCCTTTGAGGTATGATGGAAATTTGTATTTTAATGCAATAATGCAAAAAGACTTAGAATATTTTGAAATAGCATGTGAGTTTTTTTTGCAGGTACCGAAAGAGTCGCATTCAATTTTGAAGTGGGTTTTTAACCAACCAATATCCCAAGTGTGATCAAAGGTCATAACAATGGTGAGTTACTTGAACTTGAGGGCTATGGATCCTACTGTGTAGAATGGCAGCTAGCTGTTGACCTCAAGGCTATCAAATGTATGTTTAATGTGGCACATGGAACAAATACAAGCCATCCTTGTCCACTGTGCATGATGCAAACGAGAGTACCTACAAAGGGTGGTTAAAAGAATAAAAAGCAATGGGCCTCTGAACTTGCATAAATAGATCAAACTAAGGCACTAGATAGGGATGCTCCAGGGAAAGATCCATCATGGAGCCCAATTCTTGAAATTCCTTTTGAGCGAGTACACATTTGTACGCTTCATGCTATTGTGAGAATAATTGAAAAGTTGGTGCATCTATACATCATTGATGCATATAACTTGAAGCCCCAACAAGAGAGTGAGAGGATGATTGCAAGAATTGAAAAGGTTCTTTTAGATATGGGACTACACTTTGGGCAAGTAAAGATTACAAAAGATGAGAAAAGATCTGAAAAAATAGGCAATGTTCCTTGTAAACCAAGCTTTGGTGGTGTCAAGGCTTTAAAATTCCCTTATGCAAAGAAGAAGAATGACAAGCTCAAACGTGCTAATGAGTTCGATGAATGGAGAAAGTTACACAATGCCTATTGTGAACAAGGGGGGAAGGGACAAAAAAGACTGGAAAAGGCACGAGTGTGGTTAGCTCTTGATAACTTAGTACCTTCACTACAAAAGATGAAGAAGATGATGCACATTATTTCATCAATGTTGTGAATGACTTTAGCCAAAATATGGAGATAGCTTGGGGAAAGAATCATTTCACACAGTATATGGTAATCTCTAACTTGGACATTGAGATGTGCATATTGAATGGTCCTATATTTACTTATTTGTTTTTCTATTTGGCAGCACATATTATATGCTCATGCACCATACATGGCATGGAATTATGGAAGCATAGGAGTGTGGTCTACTCATGACATGGAAAGATCGCATTGGCAAGCACATTGTGCATATAATAGAGTGACCCAACACGGGGGTGGTAGAACTAAAGTCAACCCAATGGTTCAATTGGTTCAATGGTGGTATAGGCATATCGAAATAAGAGGAGCTGCAACACTAGCATTCAAAGAGTCCTTAGTGTCCCAAGTAGTGCAAGATGTTAACGTGGAACGTCGAAGAAGAATATACAACTCATCGAATGCAAGATAGAATCATGCAAGTTGGCATGCAACCCATCATAGACAAGGGCACAGATGAGTGGAGATAGATGAAAATGATGGTATAGACTCTTCCAATGTGGATGCCCATGCATAAGTTTCAGAATTTATTTGTAATTTTAGTTATGTGATTTGCAGTAAAGCCAATGTATAATGGATGTGAGTTACAGTATAAATGAGAAATTTTGTGTTATGGGATGTTAATTATAAGTACTTAGCTCAAGGTTGCACTAATTTTACTTTTTTAAGGGTTTTTATTGAAACAAGTATTTTTTTTAAAATTAGGGTTTTTGTCCCTATATAAGAGAGTGCGCCCTTATTTTCATTTCACTATTTAAAGAGCTCTCCACTCCCACACCACCTCCCACTTGCCCCTGAGATTTCCACCCTATCTCTTGCACCATCACCCTTTCTCTTGCACACTCTCTCCATCCCCCATGGCCAGCAGGTCCAAGATCAAGGCACCACGGAGACTGGCATAGCTAGACCCGCCTCCAAACTCAAAGACAGAGAGTGATCCCCCCCTCTCCCCTCGATGATCCCCGTTGAAGGGAGAAACTACCAATCCAGAAGCCAGACAAGGAGCAAGAGGGGGACAAAGGAAGGCATAAGAGGAGGGACAGAGGAAGGCACAAGAAGATCCTCTGATAGAGATGGATGACTTAGAGAGCACAGAGGAGGAGCATATGGAAGAGGAACAATGAAGGACAGAGCAGAGGACCAACAGAAGAACAAACAATCAAGGTCCACACCAATGGGGAGAGGTGCCCGAGCTTCAAGTGCAAGTCAGAGAGGCCTCAACATCCAGGAAGAGGCCCTCCACATCGAGGGCAAGGAGGCCCTCCTCCAGTGAGGCAGTACAGATTCAAGCCAGGGACAGTGGCACTATGGGAGATCAGAAAGATTCAGAAGTCCATTGATCTGCTAATCCCGATGGCCAGCTTCACAAGAGTGGTATGCGAGGTCATGCAGGAACTCAACCTTAGTGCAATGTCTCAGTTTTACAAGCACGGAGTTGTGGAGGCTCCCTAGCATATTTCTAGAGATGCCTTGCTTGTGTTACAGCATGCATATGAGGCCTACCTAGTAGACCTCATGGATGACACCCAGCTGGCTGCCATCCATAGGAAAAGGGTCATGGTGACCGCTGCAGACATGCAATTTATTATACATGTTAGGAAGCCCAAGGGCACTTAGAAATTTTGTATGCTCCACCTTGTACTCTGCCTATGGGCAGCTATCTTGTACTCTACCTACGGGCATCTACCTTGTACTCTACCTACGGGCATCAATATAATAAAATGTCTTTTTTAGAACTGTCTTTGCATGTGCAATCTTAAATTTATTTTCAATGTATTTGCAATCTATTAATTTACTTACATGCACTCTTAATGTATACAAAAGCAAAATGAAATAATAAACGTCAAATCTTAATAGAACATGCAAAAGGAAATAATATTCAATTTTACTTAACATAGAAAAGGAAACAATGTTCTGTAAACGGGAAGAGAAATTTATTTGAAAATGGTATTCTTTATTTACATTGAGTAGTATCACAAAGATCATCAAAGCTTGAATGCCTAAGCTACTCTAGTCTACACTTATTCCTCCTTAGCTCAGATCCCTTTTTTACTTGTTGAAGTAGAGAGGGCTGCACAATTTCATTCTCTATAGCCAAGGGATCTATAATGCTAGCTAGCCCTGCAATAGCTATAATACTATGAAGCGGACTAGATCGTGTGTCTGAGAACAAAAATAAAGCTACACTACGCCTAATCAGAACAACACGATTGGCAGTAGGATGGATGGGCCCTGAACTTCATGATGTTTATCTTTCCATCTGGTGATAATTGTCGATGGAACACCAAAATGTGTTGAGCCACTCTGTTGATGTAGTGGCCGATTGATGCCATCCCCCCACCAGAAGACCCTCTGGTTCCACACTTGCATCTAGCATACTCATCAACCCATAAAATATCCTGCAACCAACATATTACATCAAAATCCAAAGATTATATAAATTAATAAAATATAAAATTTTAAGAATTAATAAGAATAAGGGCTTTTTTCCAAGTAAAAATCATATTTTTAAGAAATCTTATTTGGGAGGCCACTGGGACCCTAGTAACCATGCCCATAAATCTTATGCCTAAAAAACCCCTGCAATCCCTATAGAAACTATGTCGGATTTTGGGCTTGCAGGGGCTTTTTGGGCATAAAATTTATGGGCATGGTTGCTAGGGTCCCAGTGGCCTCCCAAAAAATATTTCTTAAAGATATGATTTTAATCTATGAAAAAACCATAACCCTATTTACACAAATGGAATGGGAGGGGCAAGTGGCAGGTGCATGTGTAAGGCGCAAGTGGCAGGGCAAGTGTGATAGTGGCAGGATGTCCTGGGTTCAAAATCATAACATTTGGTTGGGTTTTGTAACCTAAATCCTCAATCTTATTTTTCATTCCCTAAATCAAATTTGGGAGGCCTGTGACACCCTAGAAACCATGTCCATCATTTTCAAGCTAAATCAAATTTGCAGGACCCTCGGGCTGCTCGCCAACATCCTCATCAAACTTGCTAGTCACAAGGAGAACAGTAAGGGATGCATCTCTCTTGATCAAATGAATTGGGGAAGATGAATCATCCTTGATGGGAATAGCTTACTCATGGAGAGAGAGGGACATTATCCATGGCCCTACCTTATGTCTTCTTGAAGTTAGCACTCTGGTCAAAAGAGCTCCAAATATCCAATGAAACCCATTGGTGAGGGGAGTTAGCAATCACGAGATAGATTGCCCATGGATAAGTCTATCACAAAATTGAAGAGAGGGATTATTAGCAGGAAGGAGAGCTCTCAAGTGTGACTCAAGATGGAATGCTTTGCAAAAGATAGGATAAACATGATATGCAGAGGCATGGGAATTAGTGGATGAAATCCACTGGTCAAAAGCCTCTCTAGGGGAAGCCATGAGTGTAGGAGGATGCTCGGGAAGATGAAAGAGGAGGCTGTGGAATGCAAGGTTACTCAAGAGTGGGAAACTAAAAATGTGAAAATGACCTTAGAAGTGTACTTTATAAATGGACGTTGCCCTTAAAAATGCTCTTAATTAGAATATTTTTATATTTATTGTTTTTTCTTTGGAAAGTCTCTCTCTCTCTCTCATAGACCCACAAGGTCTTCCGAGGATGTTAATATTTCTTTCTTTCTTTCCCTTCCTTTGTGTCCCTCATTGCTCTCTCTCTCTCTCTCTCTCTCTCTCTCTCTCGCTCCCCTCCTCTCCCTTGCTCTCTCTCTGTCTCTCTACCTCTTTTCCTCCCTTTGTGTCCCTATTTGCTCTCTCTCTCTCTCTCTTTCTCTCTCTCTCTCTCTCTTTGACACCCGACGATCATCTTGTTGCCATGTTGCCCTTAGCTATCTATGTCATGGACATTGATTTTACATATACACTTTTTGTATTTTGTTAGCGGCTCCACCCTTTGGATCAGTTGTATAGGGATTTTTTTTCAATCTCATAGTTTCTCAAAGACCTTAATTAACTTTCTTATTTTTCTCTTTCTCAACTTAGAGGTGCAAATGAATAAATGCAATCTTAACTCTCTCCCTCTTCCCATTCTCTACATCTCTCTCTCTCTATCCCACTCTCCATCTCTCTCTTTATGTCCCCGTCTCCATTGTTATGGACATTGATTTCATGTATACACTTTTTGTATTTTATTAGTGGATCCACCCTTTGGATCAGTTGTATCTGGGTTTTTTTTTTTCAATCTCTTAGTCTCTCAAAGACCTTAATTAACTTTCATATTTTTCTCTTTCTCAACTTAGAGGTGCAAATGAATAAATGCAATCTTAACTCTCTCTGTCTCCCTTTGTATCCCTCCCCCTTCCTCTGTCTCTAAGAGGCCCTTTGTTTCTTTGACTACTCTCTCTCTCTCTCTTTCTCTCTATTCATACATCTAACTCTGTCTCATGGCCAGGTGCATTATTTGTGTCACTTATTGTACTCTCAACTTCTCTTTCTCTCTCTCTCTCTCTCTCTCTCTCTCTCTCTCAATCTCTCTTGCATGCTCTATTTGCTATCTATCTCGAGATCACACACTCTCTGTCTTGCACAATACAGATATACAAAGATCCACACAAATTTAAAATTACAAATATTTATCGCTTTATGATTCATAGACCATAGAGAGCCATCAATCTTGAGGTGCATACTTAATTTAAAAAATCTTAACAATAAATGAAACAATACTTTGTATTATATATGATTTCTGCTCATAATGTAACAATGCCTCATTGCCAAGTGCATTGTTGAAGCACTAAGGATCCAAGAAACTGGATATCATATGAAATACCTGCCATCATGTCTCTACTATCTCTAGAGTATGGGGGGGGCAACAATTCTTACAAAGGATACTTGTCTCATTCCTATATCTAACTTTACGATTATTAAGTCTAAAATAATAGTCTTGGGGAGGGCTTGCTATTGCCAACTTCAATTCTTCCTTGATAAATCACATGGTCCACTCCTCTTCCAATTCCAGCATTAGATCAGGATGTCCTTGCCAATAAATTGATACCTTGACAATAGGACTATGAGTCCCATCACGTAGATCATCATCCATTGCTTCCCATTGAAGGTTCTTCCATCTAAACCTTCTATATCTGAAAGTCATGCAAAGATTTTGCCTTCCAATGATGAAATACCTACAAAATTTTGGATCTACTAATACATAGTATCCTGATCATTTTTTATACAAACAAGAATTGTAAGATTTGCTCACCGAAATGTCACATCTAAAGTGTTCAATTGACATTGTACTAAATCTTTGGCATGACATGTTCTTGTTGTCCATCCATTGTCAAATAGCTCAGATAGCCAGTCCATTTCTAAGCTCTTGCAAGTGTAAGTAATCTTTGTTTTTCTTAATTGCCTACAACTTGCAAATAAATCAACAAAGCATGGAAATGAAAGAAACCAGCTCAACCTAGCATTTCTTCCACCAGTAGTTGGCTTCATAGCATTTCTCACATCATTAAACATTCTATTTCTATATGATTCACTTATCTCCATGCTTGGAAGCGGCCATTCTGGACTATCAAAAGAGGGCAAGGGAAGAGATTCTAATCTACCACACTATCCTTCTTCATTTGGCACAATGAAAATTGAGTCATAGAAGAAGATCCCGTCCTTTTTTAATTTTGATGGTGTGCGACCTTCATACTAAAGACTCCCGATCTCAACATGGAGGACATGCAACACCCCAGTTACGCATGCTGCAGGCTCCCACATATTTGTAAGTAGATGGATATAAGCCTGTAAAACAAATACAAGGCATAAGACAGTAGTGTCGATGTCCCCAAATAAATGCAAATACTCTAAAAAGCAAATGAAGTACTAGTGAAAAACTTACAATTGGTCTTATGATATGGAAGTCCTTCATTCAGATGCACATATATGTTTGCATGGGTAAAGATATGCCGAATATATACTTGTGTCACTGTGTTACTACCAGGAGAAATTTCAAAATCTAAGATCCTTCCCTTCCAATGTTTGGAGATGTCCATTGCATCCTTCCGACCCACTTTGTAGCACCCACGATTAGTGGGTTGCATTGTGACCCAAGAATATTTCTTGTAGAGCTGAGGAATCCATTCCCCATGCTCATCCTTAACATTCTTCAATACAACAGATTGTAAACTACTTCTGTATCTATCATTTTCTACTTCCATAGTTTTTGCCCCTGTACCATATGATTAAAATTAGCTCTTTCTACTTCCAAAGACCCTCTAAATTTATGTCTTCTATTCTCTCTTTCTCTATCCCTCTCTTTCTCTTTCTTTGCAACTCTCTCTCTCTCTCTCTCTCTCTCTCTCTCTCTCTCTCTCTCTCTCCCTCTCCCTCCTTCCCTCTCTCCTTTAACTAAACCTCTCACAAAAACAAGCAAAATATTATTACAAAAAACATAGAATACTTCTCTCTCTCAGTCTGTCTTCCAAGGTACCCCTCACACAAATAAACATCATATTTTTTTGAAATACTTAGTTATGATATGCTCTCTTCCTGCTCTATTTCTCCACAAACAAAGAAAACATTATCAATATGATATCATTCTCTCTCTCCCTCCCAAAACTCTTTGATTAGGATCTCATTTGCTTCCTTCTTTCTCAAATACTTCTAAAACCTAGCAGTTTGAAATAGAATCTCTGTCTCTCTTCCTCAATCATCCCCTCAACAAAAGAAAACATAGCAGTTCAAAATATAATCTTTGTCTCTCTTTTCCCTTCCTCTATCTACCCCTCCTATACTAGCAAAGAATAAAACGACTATTTTCTATCTTTCTCCCTCAGTCATCCCCTCAAATAGATAAAAAAACACAGTAGTTTCAAATATTCTCTCTCTCTCTCTCTCTCTTTCCCTTTCAATATCTATCCCTTCTATACTATTGAAGAAAAAAACAACTATTTTATGTCTCTCTCTCCCTCAGTCATCCCTTCAAATAGAAAACAACATAGCAGTTTGAAATAGTCTCTCTCTCTCTCTCTCTCTCTCTCTCTTTCCCTTCCTCTATCTATCCCTCCTATACTAGTGAAGAAAAAAATGTTGAAAATTGTCTTGTAGTTTTATATATCATCTACCTCAATCTCTCCCTCTTCCCTACCTCTTGTAACAAACATATAGATAAAGAGTGATACAAAAATGTATCTACTTAATACAAACAAAACTTTCAAGCCGAAATCACTTCATTACCTAGAAAGTATGTGTTTCTTCTTCTCGAGTTGACTCTATATACTCCAAAAAGGTAGAGAAAGAGCCAAAAATGATAGAACACCCACTCTTCTCACTCCTTCCAAGTAGATTTAGGTCACAACTTCAGGAGGTGACTCTCTATACTCCAAAAAGGTGAGGAAAGAACCAAAAATGAGAGAACACCCATTTTTCTCACTCCTTCCAAGAAGCAACTTTGGTTTCTAAGAGAGAGTGAAATAAGTAGAGAATGAATGGAAGAGAAGAGGGATGAATAGAGCTTTGACAGAAGTTTCTTTGAGAGATTTTTGAATGTGGAAGAAAAACATGAGCAAAGAGGAGAGAGAATGACTAAGCAAGAGTGGAAAGAAGATATTTTCAAACCAGCTGCTAGAAAGTGGCGGGAATGAATGTTTGAAACATTTTGGAAGAGAGAGAATAGGGGAGACCTGGTTAGGAAGTCAAAGTTTGGGCCAAGTGGTTGAACCAAATGGAAAACGTGAGCATAGTTTTAGCTAGGGGATAGTTTTCCTTGGGAGGAAAACAAGGAGGCCTGACAAAGATAATTTTTTATTGTGAACCACCAATGACGTTTTTTGGGGTATTTTGAAAAAAATCTAAAATTTCCCCTAGATTTGGGGAGCCTCTATTACAAAAAAGTCCACATGGCATAATCTCCTTCATGGATACCATATTCCCTTATCCAAGCCTCTAATATTTTAATAATTCTCCAAAGGGCCTCTTTTTGAGTCTTCTAATGTTCTTCATTCTCTTGTTTCATTCCCATTCCCCATAACTACACATATATTGCAATATGAACAGAGACATTGAACAATACTTATGAAACAAAGAAAATGGGCTAGCCCCCTTATACTCTTGGCATTTCAAGATGCTCTCTCACTCATTCATTGCTTTAAAAAGCAACAACAGATAGAACTCCACAGTCCTCCCAAATAGAGTGACGGTTATGTAAATCAAATTGTAGAGCTTCTAAGATCAATATGCATAAATAACAATGTGAATCACAAACAAAGATAAAGGGATAAGGAGAAGGAAACACAATTATGCCATACAATGTGAATCACAAACAAAGATAAAGGGATAAGGAGAAGGAAACCCAATTATGCCATAAAAATTCCAAGCTAGGTGATGTAGCCCCAAAAAACATATGAAACATCATTCAAGCTGAAAGGGCATTCTACTTTATTTTAAAAGGGAGGTAAGAAAGTTGTAAACTAATGTTGGAATCCTATCACTTTTGCATATTTGCCTTTGTGGTAAAACCTAAGTTTTTCCTTAGGCAGATGTGGCACAAGCACGTTCTAAGAATTGGCATAATTTGGTGCTCCCCAAGCCATGTACTCAGTGCTGACTTATATAGTTTTAACAACACCTAAATGGTATACAGCCACCATTATGTCTACATTTTTCTTTGTCATAGGGTTGTCCCACTTAATGTTGTCACACTCAAACAAGATCATCTCATCACGATCATCATACAACAGGCTCAGGGGGTGCACTACAAAGAAACCCTAGGTATCACATGCATTGAAAGGGTATTAAAAAAACCCCTCAACTAAAAATTTTTCCCCAATAAAGATACCCTTCTTTACTTGTGAACTAACGGGTTTTTTTCTAAAGTTGAATAGAAACCCCCTCTTGTTATTGTGAATCTGTTAAAATTTTCCCAAAAGTTCCATTAAAATACCCCTCCTTTTGTGGATCTTGGCCAATGCTTGAGCCGATTAATTATCACAGTATATTGTTGTTGGCTTTGATTCATCAAAGTAATCTAGTTTTGACAATAGTCTTCTAAGCCATATAGCCTCACATGCACCTGTAGTGAGTGCTCTATATTATGCTTCAGTTGAAGACAAAGAAATAGTTGGTTGTTTGTTTGACAACCATGATATAGCGCCTTGACCAAGGAAAAATGCATATCCCTATGTGGATCTCTTGGTCTCATGATCTCCGACATAGTCACTGGAATAGTGTCCATGCAACCTTGGATGACTTCCTCTGTATTCTATCCCAAACTATCTTGTACCTCTAATGTACCTCAAGAGTCTTTTGGTTGCATTCCGGTGAGATTGTTTTGGATTTGCCATAGATTATGCTAGTGAACTTACTGCATAACAAATATCTGGCCATGTGATAGTCAGATATACAAGAGGGCAAATGCAAGGGAGGGCAGCCTCACATTTCAAAAATGGAGGGAATGGCAAGCTGGACCAGAATAGTGGGGGGCAAAGGCCCTAGAGAGAGGGAGGGGGAAGAAAGTTTGGAAATTGCAGAGTTGCATGTGGATGTGCATGTGCATGTGCAACATGTTAGGGCAGAGGGGTGGGTGGGTTGGGGGGGATGGTGGTGAAGATCTAGCATTAGCGAACTGGCGATGACAGACGGGAGGGGGAGGGGGTGCACTTGAAAAACCCTAATTTAAAAGGGCCTATAAATGAAAACCCTAAAGTGCTTTAAAAAAGACAATATAAAGCACTTCAAAAACCTAAAATCCCTCATTTCTATGGCATGAGTTAAACAAACTACTAGACCCATTGGATGCTATTTAGATGCTACCTGCTCTCCTCCTCACAACTCCATGGCTCCAAACACACTGCAAGCCGTAGTGGCCAATAGGGCAATGATTAGCAGGGGTCTAAAGCCAATTCTCATCATCAAGATTCCTAGCAACGCGAGTCCCCACCATCTGACTCTCATATGGTATCCCAGGGATCTGAGTACGATGAGGGATCCCAGCATGATCATGGGTCCTCTCGGTCCTTCCACACAACTAACCATGGAAGTAGAGAGGTCTCCCAAGAGGGACAAAATAGTTTCATCAATCGTGATCAACTACAAACTATTGTCATGCCCCTCCCTCCTCCGTGGGGTCTTGGCATGGAGCATCTAGACCAACATGGGGAGCAAGAAAGGCAAAGTGAGAAGATGGAGAGATTAAAGGGGCCACAACAATAGGAAGTATTTGGTGGGCATGCACATATCATGAATCTTGGCCCCAATCCTCCAACCAAGTAGAGTGCATAGAAGAGCACCATCAACCCTCTGTGCCTCAAGATTGTTACATATGAGGAGCCTCTAGCATGAGCTAAGCAAGAGCCTTAGCTTGACTCATAGCCTCAACAAAAGGGAAAGGGGCCAAGGACAAAGTAGACCCCTAGGCATAGATGCCACCTCGACAGAAGACCCACCAGACATTGGAAGAGGAGTCTGAAGAGGAGGTTGCAAGGGAGGAGAGGCAAAAGAAGTTCAAAGCAGACAAGCGGCCATGGAGCCATGTCCAAAGGCTGGTGTAGGGTCCCCCAAAGATTAAGAGGCATAAGAAGTCAGGCGTGAAGGCACTTCAAAAGATCCACGCATGTTGTAGACCACTGTGGAGAATCTCATTCCCCATGCACCCTTTCAACATGTTGTACTTGAAATAGCATAGCATTACAAGGATGATGCACTTCAAGCACTATGGGAGCAATTCAAGAGGTGACAGAGCAAATGGTAGTAGGTCTTCTTGAAGACGTGAACTTATGCATTATCCATGCCAAAAGAGTAGCAGTAATAGACAAGGACCTTGCACTCGCCAAGCGCATCCGCTCTGATCCCTCCCTAAGGAACTAGATGTTGTTTAGGTTCAGAAATGACCATTATAGTGCAAAAAGTTATCTGATAGCATGCTTTTAAATGGAATAGTCAATTAAAATATTGATGCCAACAACAATTAAAGTTACATAATACAATGAAAACATAAAAGAATTTTTTTAAAAGAACACAAAATGGGACACTGTAGAAAAATTATATATGTATTCATATAAAATAAAAGTTATGTACAATAAGGCTTCATAGCCTTTCTCTCTTCTCTAAAACAGTGAGAATATTGAGCTTTGAATTCCCAAAGAGACTCCTAGCTCTAAACCTAGTTGACAGAGTGTCAATGCTATTGTCCTGCTAGACAAGGACATGGCTGCTACTACCATCAATGCCATATTTTAAAAATTGGTTCCAAAAGCATTGAGGGCAGCCATGCAGTTCACCAAAATGACCTTGTTAGCATTTCGATTGATGCCAGCATGACCTATCACTCGTGACAAGGCCTTGCACTTCAGGAGGTCCTCAGTGCCTCATGGCAAAAAAATTTTGTGGATAACCACAAAGCGCCCTTCTACTTAGCCAAGGTAATGTGCAAGTGAGTGATCTCGGTTGAAGCTACTATGAACAAGGCCTTGTCGAGATGAGAAGAGGTCAACCTCAAATGCCTCCTACAACAATCCAACATTACATTAGAATGCCAATAAAGCAAAATCATACCAAGAGGGAAGAAATTCAAAGCTCACAGTTTCTTACCACTATGGAGTCATCATGCTTGATCCCTTCCTCTTTGTCAATGAGGATGGATCTAGGGGTCATCAGTTGTCCAGAGTGAGATGTGGAGGCTTCTTCTGGCACATCACGTAGGTTAGAGTAGATCAATTTGTCTGCATCTTTGATTCTAGCCAGTGTAAAAGCAAGGGCCTCTTCTATTGAATCATTTGCTCCCATAAAGCCACATTCTTGCATAGTCATGTCCACCTCGTATCCACATAGGACACCAAGAGCTTCGCCCTCCCAAGACCAAACATAACCTCGATGTCATGGAGAAAGAGGTATGGTTCTCCATTGACAAGAAGGGGAGCAAGAAACCATATCATTGTTGCGGGGTCAATAGAGTTGGTGCCTGAGATAGATGGAATTTCAAAAGTAAATGGTGTCCAAGAGGTCTTTGGAGCACTTCTAGGGCCAACATAGCTTCCCGCTCCTCAACTTCTTTATCAATGGGCTCTTCATTGTAGATGTTGGGCTCATCTACAGTGACAAGAGGATCAACAAAGGCTGGGGTAGGGCCATGGCTTGAGATCGAGGCCTCCTCTTCCATTTGTCCCTCCTAGAGAAGGAAAATAAAGGTCATTTCCCAGGATAGGAACCTATTTCAAGTGTTTTTGATGACTCCACATGCCAGGAGGTCATCAGTGCCCACCTCCCTAAACCCTAGGGGTGTGACTTGGGCTCAAAAGCAGGGCTCGAAACCAATCTAATCTCTTCACAAACCTGGGTTCTTGATTGAACAAGTACTTCAAATAATCAACTAGGACCCATCTTTTTGTAGACTCATCAAGTTGATATGCAAAACTCATGATGTGGTCTTGCATATACTTGATGAGGTCTTCAAAATAGTCTTGGGCTCCCAAGTAGGTGCCTAGGACATCTATGCTCTTATCAAAGACTAAAAATAACTCCTCTCTATCAACTAATGGAGTATGGGAGATGAAATCCAAGGTAGTTTGGTAGCTAGGAGAACTATGGCTATGATAGTGAAACTTTGAAACTAAAGTAACTTATAACCTATATATATCCAAATGTTCTAAATATAAATAATAAAATGAACTATATTTTTTTGGGCAAAACTTGACAATGACATGAAACAAAACCATTCAAAAATCAAAATAAACTGCACCACTATGAATTGGAAAATGTCAAAATCCATAATTATTCCACCCCACATTGTTTACCATCTTCAATATTGCAGGAGGGATAAAAGTGGCACTATGCATGGGCTTCTCTGCATGCTTGCCTATTCCTTGAATATTCCATGGATAACTAGTCAGTTCCACCAACTAGGTCGACTGGTCGACTCCACCGACTACATTGATCCAACTACCGCCCTCATAGCTATAAAGAGTCGATGTCCCCATTCCATTGCACCAGATCAGTTCAAATCAGGTCAGATCTTTCAGCTAGTAGCTCTTCACCTAGTACTTGTCTAGATCGCCATCTAAGCTCCATTGTGGGAGTGCACTGGTGAATAGAGCCATCATTTGTACTACATCAGTATTGAAGGAAAAGTTTGTTTCTCTCTAGTTTGTTGTGTACTCTCTATTCTTTGTTCAGTTTCTATTCCACTGCGCTGTGTAATTTAACATGGTATCAAAGCCCAAGTGGCTCTAAGGATTGAAGAATAGAAGAGAGGCGAGGGCTTCAATAGCATATGGAGTATGGGCAATAGGAAGCGGCTCAAGTTTAGCTGCTGCTGTTGCACCAACAATCTAGGCATTGAGGATTCGCCCATTAGCCTTGACCGAAGGTAAGCTACATGGTATGAACTACACTCTGTGGAAGTTTAAAATTACTGCTATTCTGGATTCATATGAGCTTCTAGAGACAATACTGGGGACTGACCCAGAACCACAAGGAACCCCTGACCCAGCAAATTCAAGGAGTATGATACCTCCTAATGCCAACCTTCTATGAGCTTGGAAATGCAGGAACGCAGATGCTCTATGTGCCCTGGTTACAAGTACTACTGATAGTGTTTTGACCTTGATTCAGCATACATCTAAGGCAACTGTGGCCTGGAACATATTGAAGAGTCAGTATGAGATGCAAAATCAGACAAGGATCTAGAACCTGGAGAATCAGCTCGCAATTGAGAAATTTAATGAAGGAGAGAGCGGAGGTGTTCATAACCCGAATCAAAAATCTGTGTGACTAGATGGCTGGTGCTGGGATACAAAAGACTAGCGAAGAGCTAGCTCGGTGGTGTCTTCAGATATATCCACCAAGGTTTGATGGACTGGTAACAGTGCTTAACACTCAGGTGACACCCCAACCATTGTCATTTGAGGAGTTCTGTGCTTTACTTATGGAGGAGGAATTGAGGCTTAAAGCTCGAGTTGGAGGTGGCAATGGGGATGCTGTTCTCTTTGCCACTGTGAAAGGCAAAGGTGGTTCCTCCACCAAAGGTGAGTCCTCTACTAGTGGTGACAAAAAGAAAAAGGGCGAAACGAAGAAGTTTCATGGAGAATGCTTCTACTGCAAGAAGAAGGGCCATATGATTGCAGATTGCCGGGTCAAGAAAGCAAATGAAAAGAATGGTATCTTGAAGAAGACAGATAAGGGGAAAGAGACAGCTAACATAGCGGAAGCAAAGTTGGATCTATTTCTGGCCATTGAGGAAGAGTGTTCGTCAGTTCATGAAGCTTCAACCACTGATTCATGGGTGTTGGATAGTGGTGCCTCCCGTCACATGACCTATAAGAAGGGTCTATATTGTTCCATGCAACCTCTACAAGAACCCATCACCATGACGGTTGGTAATAATGCAAAATGCTCTATTGAGGGTACAAGTATGGTTTCATTGTTTTTGTAAATGGAGATGTTTAGAAACTATCTAATGTGTTGTATGTTCCACAAATCAAGAGAAATTTGCTATTAGTTGCTTCCATAACTACCTTGACCATGAGGTGAGGTTCAACAAGACAGGAGCAAAAATTTTGGATAGTGCAGGCAATCTTGTTGGCACACGAGTAAGGAGGAACAACCTGTATGAGCTAAGTGCTCTTACAGCCACCACTGGAGTGGGCACAAGCAGAATTTGGCATGAAAAATTCGGCCACATCGGATTTGTAGTGCTGAAGGAGATGCAAAAGCAAGGTATGGTTGCTCACTTACCTGCACTCATAGAAATCAAAGAACCATGTGAAGCTTGCATGATGGGCAAGCAACAAAGAAAGGCATTCCCACAAGAAAGCAAGAATAGAGCAAACGCTCCTCTAGAGTTGGTGCATGTTAACTTGTGCGGTAAGATGCCTACATAGGCCTTGGGGGGATCTTCCTATTTTTTATTGATTGTCGATGACTTTAGTAGGAAGATGTGGGTGTAATTTCTTCGCAAAAAGGCTCAAGCTTTTGGTAAATTTAAAGAATGGCTACAGCTTGTTGAAAATGAAACAGGGAGAAAAGTGAAGAAAATTAGATCAGATGGTGGTGGTGAGTTTGTTTCTACAGAGTTTGAAGTTTTTTGCAAGAGCAAAGGGATCAAGCAACAAATGACGACACCACATATGCCTCAGCAAAATTCGGTTGCTGAATGTCGAATGTGGACCACAGTGGAGATGGGGAGGTGTATGTTGAAAGGTGCTAGACTGCCAAACCACTTTTGGGCTAAGGTTGTGAATACTACAGTTTACATCCTTAATCATAGCTATACAAAGGCACTCAAAGGTAAAACACCACATGAGGCTTACAGTGGTAAGAAGCCATCTGTCTCCCACTTCAGAACGTTTGGGTGTGAATGCTATGCGCATGTACCAGACAAAGAGAGAAACAAGCTACAATTAAAAAGCACCAAATGTATCTTCTTAGGCTATTGTGATGAGAAGAAAGCCTATAAGTCGTATGACCGAGAGGCAAAGAAGATCATAGCAAGCCGCGAAGTGGTGTTCAGGGAGCAGCCACATGCAGTGGAGGCAGAGAAAAGCTCTTCCACTTTATCATCAAGCGAAGAGGTAATTCACTATGGACCTATCCCAGGAGCTATAAAGGAGGAGGAAATATCAAATGATGAAGGTATAAGTCACCAACCTGTTGTTACACCACCGGAAAAGCCATTGCCATGATGGGTAAGGTAGCTCTACGACCATGATAATCAGATGCCTATGTCTATTGAGCAGCATGCAGATGGACCAAGGCGGTCTCAGGAAAGGAGGGCTTCTTCTCACATAGTCAATATGGCCTTGATGGCTGAGATTATTGCAGAAGTAAAGGAGCCTGCGAGTTTGGAGGAAGCACTTGAAAAAGGCAGCATAAGCCCATTCAATGCAAAGGTGTCAAGCCTAATGGCATTAAACAAAGTGATTGGGATGACATGGATGAGCAAGCATGCTCTATCATTCAGTCATCACTCTCGAAGTCAGTCTACTTGCAGGTACATGATGGTGTACAGGGTGTAGACTACCATGCATATGAGTTCTATACTCGTATATGCCGAATGTATGACCATGATAGTGTTATGTTACAGCATGATGGGCTGAAATACAGCCTTGATATGCACTCCAAAGATAGATCAATTGGTAGAAACAGGTCATGTTCAAGGGGGAATTCCAAGAGCAAGTCCAGCTCTTGGACTTGTGTTAGATGTTTCTATTGTGGAAAGTATGGCCACATGAAAAAGTACTACTGGAAATGGCTAAGAAAATGCAAGAAGAAGAGCAAGGTTAAGAATGACAGGAAGAAGGAGAAGAAGCATGTTGAGCTTCAAGGTGTGGATGCCAGGGTTTCCACTGATAGTATAGCAGTCAGGATCCTCTTTTGTGAGGAAGACAGTCAATGAGAGGTATGTTGAGTTATTGCAGTTGGTTCATACTACTGCAGTTTGTGGGCCTATGCCTACCGTTTCACTGGGTGGAGCCTCTTACTTTGTGACATTTATTAATGCTGCTACAAAGTACATATGGGTATATCCGATTCGACAGAAGCATGATGTATATGATACATTTCAGCGCTTCTTGGGTAATGCTGAAAATCAGTCAGGAAAGAAGCTATTGAGCTTGATGACTGATGGTGATGCAGAGTTTACCTCTTCTAGATTTCATCATCTATGTGATACACTTGGTATCAGGAGGGTGTTGACCACTCCTCTTTCTGCTCATGATGCCTTGGCAGAAGGCATAAATCAAATTCTATTGGACAGGATTGGTAGCATGCTCTGATATGCAGGTCTTACCGAATGCTATTGGGCTGAGGCATGTAAGACAGTTGCATACTTGCTTAATAGGTCACCTAGGAGATCTCTAAATGGTAGAGTGCCATTTGACTTCTTGATAGGCAAAGCACCATTTTATGAGCATTTACGTGTGTTTGGCTGCGAGGCTTATGCTCATGGTTCCCGATCGAGGAGGTGTATCTTCCTTGGATATAGTGAGTTCAATAGGGACTACAGGTTATGGGATTCTTCAACTAGAGAGTTGATACGCAGCCATAATGTCTATTTTAGAGAGGATGCTATGTTTAGATAGCCCAGGACTATGGATAGCAGGAGAGTGGTGTTCCAGGAGGGTGTAAGTGCACTGATACCTCCAAATTCTATGCAGGGACAGCCCATATCCCTTGGAGTGGGAGGTTTTTCCCACGGTGAGCAAGTTATAAAGTTGGGACAGCCACGATTACTTCCTGATTTTGGTTAGAGACGGTCAGATGTCTCTAGTATTCCACAGGTTTATACTCCTATGGAGATTGTTGATGCATCTTCTATGGACAGTTACAGTTTACTCCAAGGATTCGAAGTGCCTCTTGCAAATGAGGATGAGGCTATACATGGTGAGGAGGATACCTTGGCTAATGATGCCTGGCATGATCCATTGGCTGGTCATGCCAAGACAAATGTTAGCATTAGGGAAACGGTTGTGGACATCAGGTCCTTATGCTTCCAAGAGCAGCATGCAGGTGATGCAGGTTGTGTAGACCAGTAGAGGTCTATTGTACGTTATGTGCTTATGGTCACAGGTGGTACAGAGACATTTTCTCTGCACAGTGACAGTTCGGGTGCTATGGACTTAGCACAAGAGCACGTGGTGGTGAGAGTTCACTCTCCCAGTGAGATCTGGCATGAGATCTTGGTTGATAGGCACCTACAGCTTGTCATTTTCTATCCTGTAGACCTGATGTCTGCTAGTAGCTTATCCTCTATGCACTTTGCACATCGTAAAGTGCTGATGGGCATAAGATGACGGTCTGGTCATCTTGTTTTTTAGCCTATGGCTGATTGTATTATATGTGTACTATACTCCCATAAAGGCACACTGCCTTTAAGTGGGAGGTTGTTGGGGTTAAGGGCAGTGTGTCCACCCACTTGTACAGTGCCCATGTATACTCATATATATTTGATAGAGGAATAAGCTGGAGTAGCTTTTGCTCCACCACTTTTGGTGTCTCCTTATCCCTTTGTGTGTGCTCTCCTCTCCCTCATTGAAGACTATCACACCTTACGAGGCATGGCACAATCGGAAACCTAAAATTTCTCATATGCAAGTGTTCCAGACATTGGCTTATGCTCATGTGCCATCTCAATTGAAGCACAAGCTTGAAGACAAAGCTATAAAATGCATATTCATTGGTTATAGCATAGATAGGAAGGGATACAAGTTGTATCAGCCTAGCACGGGCAAGGTCATTGTCAGTAAAGATGTTGTATTCATTGAAAATGTGCCTATACCTTGGCTGGAATGCAAAAAATAGCCTACTGTTGATTCCTCAGATGTCTCTGATACATTGTTGCCTCTCTTTCAGTCGCCCATACATGGAAGGGGAGATGGGAGAATAGAGGGAGAGGGAGAGGGGAAGGGAAGAATGAAGGGGGAGGGAGTGACAAACACAAGACTACAAAGGAAACAAGAGAATACCCAAAGACACTCTTAAGGGAGAAGAGGGACCTTGGATTCCAAACTTGTTCATACAACAATGAAGATCAAAGTCAACCATTTGGCCTTTTATACAAGTCACCTTTTGAAGGGAGGGCCAACAATTTCCCTTATACCACTCTCTCTTGTCTCTCTTTTGTTACAACCACTTGGGCCCATATGGCACCAAGACTTTCTCTCAACCTCCTCTTTGTCTTTAAATGGCTCTTTTGTTATCCATATATGAATCCAAATGGCTCTTATGTTATCCTTGCCAATTTGGATGATTCCGACAAGTACTTTTGTCCTAAGCCATTTGAGGCTCAAAACTGATTCTGAGCCTCAAAACCCATAGGGCCATATTGATGTTGAGCCATTTTTGGCTCAAAACCCTTACGGCCACATTCGTCATCGTGCTCCATGGCTGTGGCTATTAACATTGGTTGACTAGAGTTATGCGAGGTGGGGGCGGTTGTGGACCTAGTATGGGTAGTGGTAATGGAGCATGTTGTGCCCTATATTTCCCTGGATTGGTTGAAGGGGATCCGTGCACATTCATTGGGTTGGGTGCGGCCGTCAGGTCCAATTGGGGTCTCAATTGGTAGATCGGTTGGGGAAGGACCTTCAGGAATTGGCACTGAGAGGTATCATGGTTTCCCCATGTATAGCAGTGTGCACAATAGAGGGCTTGCCCTACTCTGAGGTAGGGGAATTCATTTGAGGGGTGATTGCCATTGCATACCCCACACCACACATTGTCTCTTCTTCGGAATAAGTGGGGGTTACTTGATGCTTCCTTGGAGATTCATGCCCTCCACCATTACTAGCCCAAGTAGACTAGAGGCCAACTCACCTATATCAAACCCCTTAAACTCTTTATCCTCCTTCTTGGTAGGATCCATACTAGAAGACCTTACCAATGGTGATACCTTGGATGGAGTTGTAGTTTTGTCTTTAACATCCTTATCCATCATATTCTCACTTATACGGATGGCTACCTTGTTGCAGAGTTCAAAAGAAGTGCGGTTCATAACCATTAAGTGGTCATGCAGCTTTGGATCTACCAATCCGATGAGGAAGTGTGGCAACAATCACTTGTCGCTTATCCTCTCATGCAGTTTGCAGTGGGAATTAAGGTGTTTGATCCTAGTGATGTAGTCTCATTGTGTTTCACCTCATACAATTGATTAATTGGACTCCACTTGTGACCACTGGGGGCAAACCCTACAATGAAGGCTTTCTGCAACACCTCCCAGTTTATTTTCTCCTCCAAGCTGAGGGCCCTATACCATTTGCCTACCTTGCCATCTAGGCTGATGCCGAATGCATTAACCATTTCCAGATCTCCGCAAGCACACATATTTTCTCAAATCACTCCATGTGGGAGATCCAATCTCCTTTCCCGATTTGAGTCAGGGTGCCCCGTGAAGACTATGGGTCCTGAGTCCAAAAAGACAGCCTTAGTCCTTGCCTGTGGCTCAAGGATTGGGTGTCTCTGGCCTCCCCTTTCCATGGGCATGCTGGCAAAAGGGTTCCCCATTTTTTTAAAATCTGATCGGCCTAACCATCCAAACATGTTGGATATAGTCTAGAGGCTATAGAAGGAGCAGAGGAATGAGGTGGAGCTATGTTGGTGTAGGCGGCTTTTGATGCCCTCGGCTAGTGGGTTCTTGCATTTCCTCATTCAAGCTCTTGGTCTCATCTCTGAACTAGAGGGATCACTACATCGGGTCCCTACCATTGACTGAGAGCTTGGAATTGAACTCCTTTTTGGAACGGGGGCGAAAGGTAGGTTGTGAGGTTGTGAGTAGTTCAAAATCCTATTCTCGGGCTCTAGCTCCTTAGACAAAACTCTCCCAGCATGTATGAGATCACTGCGTGGGTACACCCTGCTTCAAATGTAGTTGTGTATGTTTTGTTAGAGAATCTTTTCCCAGAGCTATCCCTCTGGTTGGAGGGTTATCGATATGCCAACAAGTTGTAGGGATAGTCTTAAGGCGATGGTCGGCAAGATAGCAGTTGACATGTGGCTACAAGCTAGGTTGAGGTTGGTATGCCTGTAAGTCCATGGGTTAACATTAAAGCAATGAGCGGCAGGACATTTGGATGTGAGTATGGCAATAGTAATTGGGTTAGCAATAAGGAAACAATTGGTGGGATGGCTTGCCTCATAGGGATACGAGGATGGCACCGCTTAGAGGGTTAGCTGTATGCCGACATATTGTAGGGATAGTCTTAAGACACCATGTCGACGCTTGTCAAGCCGGCAGAATAGCAAACCTTGACACATCATCAATAAGGCGGCGGGTTAGGTGAGTAACATGTGTCAAGTTGATGGGATAGAGCTAAGGTGATGGGTCATGGGGATAGTGAGCTAAGGCAACGGGTCGTTGGGATAGGAATTGTCTAGGAACACATCTTGTCGTCGACTTCCTTTTGATGATTCTTGATGGTTCTCCAAGTTTTGTTCCAAGTTTATGTGCATGGGGGGGTTGTTAAGGACCTAAAATACCTACCACGAACAAAAAACATCACAAAACAATAATTTTTGGTACACATATGAGTGGAATCTTCAAGTTGGACTATCAAGCACCCAAAACCACTTTGAAATTCCACTCCAATCTTCATTTTCAAGTGTTTTTAGTAGGATTTTATACTACAACTAGCTTAGCAATCATTCTAGCTACCTCCTTGTATAAACAAACATCAAAAAACAATTTAAAAAAAAGCTCAAATGCATGACAATGGCTTTATGGGTGGCTCAAAACCCGTAGTGTTTGAATGGTCTAGATCCGTCAACATGCTCAATGGCTATTAACATGGTTGCTTGAAAAGCCCCATATGTTGTGCAAACCATGAACTCCTTTAATTTTCTCACAATCGTGTTGGCTTCTCCTTTGCACTTCGTCCATTTTCACTTCATGGAACGCTCTGCATACTACACTATCTGCTCTAGCTGGAATGCTTGATGCTGTGTCTCTTCTTGCACAAAAGACGTAGCCGCATCTTGCTGCTGACCAACCGCTCTCTGGCCACGCCCATTGTAATGGCATGCCACCGTGCTGTGTGTATTAGTCAAACAAATCACGCATCAATTCGCGTTAAGAGCACACTCGCGACTGTGGCGTGACCAGGATTGCAGCAGTGAGTGCACCATATCCCCTTCAAGCCTTTAGGTATGGATCTGCCATCTCCGAAAGCCACTGGCATGCCCTTACCTCCTTTCTTGGTTCTCTTAGTCTTCATCTCTGCTTTCGAGTCAGACTCCTTCGAATTGGTACCTTCAGACCTTCCGTCCGAGCTGGTCGCATCTGAATCCTCCTCATTGTCATCCGACTTCTTGGATTTGGACAATTTCTTCTTAGATTTGCTCTTTTTAGGCTCTCGTTTACTGTATCTTATGGAGAGGTTGGCTGTAAGCCATGTTACAGCATCATGGACATCATTGAGCTTTTCTTGAGGGCATGCTAATCGGTGTTTAAATAGAGCTTGCTTAATAAAAGCACCACATCCATCATGTTTACCCTTGTCATGGCTAGACCCAAAGAAATTTCACATCATGTCTAGATCGGTCAAGGATTTGAACCTTGAGACAAAGTAGAATCCACGGGCTGATTTAAATTGAGAGATAACACCATCTGACCACACTCAATGTTGTTATATATTTTATACATGGGGATATTCTTTTTTCAGACATTGCCAATGCAGTAGAAAAGCATGTTGCACAAATAAGGTGTCATGTTTCCTATCATCTAAAATGTAGAAATGGTATGTGCATTGCATTGACCTAGACTGCTATCAGTTAGCAAGTAGATTGGCATCAGACACATAGAAGAATCAAGCAAATGACGGTATGTGATATGCACAAAAATTGTTATATGCTTGTTGTACTAGTGAGCACTTTGTGTCTCATCTTGTTCTTGAAATGAATAATTTTCAGCAAAATCTCTAGCAGAGACAATAGCATCACAGGGAAAATTGACAAGGCACGTCCTAAACTACTTATCCTCCCAGCTGGCCATGAAATTGTGAGCACATATTTTGGGATGGATTGAACCACATGACCTATACGCTCCCTCGACTGAGTGCTCCTATACAATACTAGCCATCTCTTTTTATCGGATCCTTTAACATTGACATTTTCAAATCTCCATTTTATAGCAACATGGTTCTATTCCCTCATTTCATTTGGACAGACACTTCTTCTTCATCTTCACATTGCAATGCTTGCATGTGCCATGAATGCATTCAATGCGGTCACACTCACGGTCTCCCTTTGGACAAACCACTGGCTCCCATAGAGACCTTAGGGTACAAAACCTAATCTCCCTTGCAACACATGATGAGGATCCAGGTGGCCTACAGACTACGCATTCATCGGGGAGCAATGGTCCAACACGATCAGATCTCAAGTCATTCATAGCTTATCGGGCTTGGTCAAAGTCTATGTGTGTTTTGCAACAACAAACATTCATGTCTTTAAGTTTCCTGACATACCAGAATGATAATGCTCAAAGCTCCTCTGCCAAATTGAAAATGTCAAGATTCTGATCCATAAACTTGAGATACAACTCCATCTAATGACCCAACATGCGGGAACAACAGTACAGTTAGCCCCCTTTTCAATGGAACAACAGTATAGTGAGCCCCATTTTTGCACTAATAAAATAGTGCAAACACTACAAAACACAGTACTCACAAAAACGTAGTCTTTAATTAAACTAATCAACCTATGAGAAAACAAGATAATTTTGACCCCGGGATGGTTTAATACACTCACATATAATGAATCTAATAATTGAACTAATCATGTAATAATTAAACTAATCAAGCTACCAGCAAAACAAAACAATTTCAACCACCGTGCTGGTTTAGGATAATCACAAAGCTATTGGGCTTGTTTAGGACAATCACAATCTCTGGGCTGGTTTAGGATACGGTCACAATTTCAACCAGTGGGCTGGTTTAGGACACGTTTAGGACAATCACAATTTTACCTATCGGGCTGGTTCAGGACAGCCTCAACCACCGGGCTGGTTTAGGACACGGTCACAATTTCAACCACTAGGATGGTTTAGCCTGACGATCTCAACTTCACATATTAGACAATAACAAGTATATTGCTTTTCATTTCTGAATTTCACAATTCAAAAATAACAATATATTGGTTTTCATTTTTGAATTCCACAATATCAATCAATAAGTCTTGAACCAACACTGGGGTAGTTTAGGACAATCACATTAAGTCCAAGCCATCTCGATTTAGAAATGAAGTGGTATATGACCCAAATGGTAGGAAATTACAACTATCAATGTTTTAAGACCACCATGCAGTAGTCCCACTAGTTTGGATTCCAAATGTTCAATCCGTTTTAGTTTTCAACAAATCAAAAAAAGTTATGAAGCGTGTCATCAAATGGGTATGCATCAATGTAGCATAACATTCGAGGCTCATTAACCCATATCTAATGTTCTAATTTAGGTGTATCCTTGGGTTGAGGAGAAGCTCACGTAGCGTACTTATACAGAATAAAATTTTAATGTTTTTGAATAAATTGCTATATCCTATAGTCCTCAAGATGCATCCTTCACATGCACACTTCTAATGCTTTAATGGTCTCATTACAATTTCCTTATTCCATAATTTTTTGGTCTCATGTTCAAGTTTGGAATGTGTACTACAACTTCAAGACAAAGTTTTCCGAATTCCATTGAGCAATGCATAAGTTATGGGTCATGCAATATACCTATATACAAAAAATTCCCTGAACCTTACCAAAAATGGCTACACCCAAGCAAACAATAACCCTTATGTGTATGAAAAAAGCAGGTTCAATCATAATGTATATAGAGGGAAGAAGGGATTTTGGTACATGAATAGTTAATCCTTAGAAAATTCTTAGGTGTATGACAAAAGCAGATGCAACCAACATGTATATAGATGAAAAGTTGAACATGGCTTAATAAGTAAATCATGGCTTCATGCAAAGTGTTGCCATGGGCACCATGCGTCATTGAGTAGAAGCGCCTATTGTCATCTCTCCAGCAAATAGTAGTTGCAGTGTAGCCTCAACCCCTCCTCCATACCATTTGGATAATGACTCCACCAACACTTTGAAGCGTGTCCTCAACTAGCAGGCATAGAAATATATTATTTTGAAACGAGTTTCACTCCTAAAGATATACCAACCAAAATGGCTATTGCTAAGTTTCAACAATCACTAATGCACACTATCAAGTGTGGTGCATTCATTCTTGCACTATTATGCCAACACTTGAGGATGTGGCTTGTTCACAATTATCTTTGATCTTCTCCTCTAACATGCTCTGGAATGTCTCACTACACATCTCTCCTTGCATGTTTTCTCTGTCTAAGCTTTCTTCAGAATCTTTGTTGCTCGACTCTCCTTCCTTGCCTTGCTAATCATTTTTCTTTTGGGGGCTCCAAATTTGGTGAGCACCTGGGCCACTCCAGACATCACATTCTCATAGAGACACCTTCCAATTCAATGCTTCATCTACAACAAACCCACATACAAGGATAGTCGACTGCTATGGAAATCATCTTTGGCATCCACCAAGCTTCCATGCGGAAATATCTTTCTTATATATTAGCTAAATGGGGTCTCATGCAAAAGGTTGAAGCAACAAAAACAATTTATCCACATCACCATGCAACCTCTTGCAAACTCCATGTAACAGTAGCTATTAGGAAGCTCCCATGTAAGAAGCTATAAATCTACCTTGCTCTGTAAAGAACTTGGGCCCTTCAAAAGAAACATGCAACGTAGTTGGCACCGAGGGTGTTAGAGGCACTGCTAGAGTGAACAAACAATGAAAGCTAAATTATTCCCTCGAATGTCCTTTTGGCGTTTGATAAATGTTTCTCCCTACTTCAAATTTATAGGAGAGTCCTTTTACTCACATTCCCAATTCTTCTCAGTCATCCTCTAGGAAGAAGAGGAGGAGGAGGAGAAGGAAGAAAAAGTGGGGCTTCTTCCAAGTCATCGATCAGAGCATCCCACTCAAATTCGTCTTCTCAAGCTTTCTTTACACTTCGTCTTTTTTTGTGAAATTGGAGGACGAAAGAGAATTCGTTGGGATATTATGACACCGAGCTCACCAAGAATGTGAGGGACTATAAATAAGTTTGTGATTTTGTAGTCCGAGGATGCGGGTGGGATTCGAGGCGGATAACAAACATATACAAATTGTGGAAAGTCAATGGCTAGCTAACCCGCAGGGTTTGCACTCTCTCTCTCTCTCTCTCTCTCTCTCTCTCTCTCTCGATGAGGATATTTTTTCATACACAGTAAGTATATGCACATGTCTTTACAAAATCTGGATTTGTTTGAATTGGTTATGAGTTTTGCCTTCAACAACACATTTGTTGAAGTCAACAGCGATGATAACAAAGGCATAGGAAAATTGGACAAGCATCTGGGCCCTCTCCCTCGATTGCTCCTTCTATCCTCGCCCATACGCTCCCCTGAATGTTGTTGCCCAAACTATGATCCCCTCGGACCATTGGGATGCCTTCACTTTCAATGTTGTGATTGATGCATTGGTTAGAACTACATATTTTGATGTTATTTTCAGGAATCTCTTGTAGGTGCATGATGTCATTTTTAGAAATCTCTTGTAGGTGCATCCATAGCAATAAAATATAATGTCAAGCGTAGCATAATGTTGCTAAAGATCACATCTTATGGGATAGCAATGCAAAAGTTGGGATCATGTTCAATTTCTTGGAAGGATCGGAGACAGTGAGAGGATGCTCCTTGCAACGCTACTGTGATGAAAGTATGATACACTGTTCCCATGTAACCACCATGGTGCGGTGCTTGCAAACATTCAAAGCAAGAGAGCTAGAGGACTTAAGTCAACATTGTGCTAATGCGATTCGTAGGAGAAGCATCAGATGAGCAAAGAGATGAAAATGGATAGGAGCAAGTCCTCTGTCGGTGCATCAAAACAATCTGAAGCTTGATGGACCTTTGGCCACAACTCAAGATCTCTTTGTTAGGCGTGGAGAAGCAGTGTTCATCCATGAATTACAACAAGAAGGGGATGATGATGATTGTTTGTTTTGAAGCTCAGTATTGACTTCGTGGACTAGTAGAATGTTGTTGGGCCCATAGAAGGTGTGAGGAGAAGTTAAGGGAATCACAAAATGTAATATGGTGATCAACAATCACAAAACTTTACGTAGCACCGAGGCCTTATTCGATGATGTTATCTATATATCAATGTCATCCTCACCATTGTAGCACTCCTACATCTTTCCATAAGCCGCATTTTTGTTTTATCACATACTTGATGGCTCGTCTCTTTCCCCGAACAAAGGTTGAAAGCCTTTTGCAAGTCATACTACACACTATTTTTGCATAATCATGCTCAGTTTGACGTAGCTATCTTGGCAATGCAATCCTATGAATTTTGTGCCTTGAAGGAAGGCAAACAATCCAAGAGATTTTGTGATAGCCGATCCATGGTGAGAAGGTGGCTAGCAAAGATTGCCCACATGGCAAGGAAACATCAAGGAGAAGAGATCAGCCCTTTGTGTGCCACACGATACAACCACCTAGCATCTCCCAAATAATAGAAGTGATCCTCTACTTGCAGCCAAGGTTGCGTGCAAGAAATCACTATAAGAGTGCAACCCTTTGTGTGCCACATCGCACAACCTTTGAGTGGCACCTAGCATCTCCCAAGTAAGTAACATAGAAGATAGAAGTGATTCTCTACTTGAATTTGATTGGTCAGGTGGCCAAAATTGGGCTGCTAGGGTTGCCTTCCCAAGAAATTGCTTAGAGCCCATTCCCACTCATGCCCACAGCAGCGGGAAATCTGAAATTTGCCAAGGCTTGCAATCCACCAGACTCCCACATGCCGTCGAAATGAAGCATTGCCCTACCTTTCTAGTGATGTGAAATCGTCTCTCCAAATGCGCATTATGGGGCTTGTCACTAACAACATGCTCATGGCGAATGAAATGGTTGTAGGCAAGCTCTTTGCATTAGATTGTAGGCTTGAGTCATGAGGATTTCTTAAAGTTTGGCTTATCATGCAAATGGTAGCAAGTTTCCATGCGATGCCAATGCCCGCTCATCTTGTAGCATTCCCACTCATGAAAGAACGTTCTCTTACAATGGGCTTTGGAAATCACCCAAATTTTTGTTGTGTGTGAAGGTGGGTGCGCCCATCCACTCCCATGGGGCATCTTGATTGGCTCTCGAGTGGTCATTTGTGTCTAAAGGGCCTAATTAGGTGGTGGTCTAGCCACCTCCCCCAACTCACACGTGGGGTGCTACTTTGTAGTAGGGAGAGGCCATGGGGAGGCCTTTCCCTCATATGGAAGTCGCGAGCAACACTTTCATATGAGGGAAAGGCCGACTCATGGCCTCTCCCCGCAGTCAAAGTTGGTGGCGTGAGGAGTTGTAAAATTCTCGGTTGAAATCGAAAATTATAGGTTGGCTTTCAAGGTTGCCTTTAATTTTAACGGACAAGATTTACATATTTTAGTATAAATCCCCTTAAGAGTAAAATTTTTTATGGACTTTCATAATTTCATCTTGGTTCGATCTTTGATGGTTCCTTTAAAAAAAGAAAAAACATTTCTGTTGAGCATTGTTAATAAAATTAAAATCGGGAAAATGCCTTAATTGATCCCTGAAGGCCTCCAGAGATTCGTTCTGCCCGAGTTCTCCTCTCAGGTACTATTTCCACGCCATGGAAATGCGGTGCTCGTTGGTGGCAGGAGGAATGTCAACATGAGGACCTCGATTAAAACCCGATTAAGGTTGGACAAGGGTTGGACGATTGGTTGTTGACACCGTCTGGTTGCCGCTGCCTCCAGCACCCAGATGCCGAAATGAGTCTAGCGAAAATTGTTAAGACCCATCCTTCCACCGGGGTGCATTAAACTCCATCGCCATCGAATTCTTTTATATGCATGAACCATGCGGGTGCTCTTTCCCACGCCCAAATCGACGCATTTATGTTGTGTGGAAACAGACACTCAAGACGTCCCGGATCAAGTGTGTCTAATCATAGAAAATGACCAAAACTATGAGCGGGCTGATGTGTGGGAAACTTAACTACCCAACCATAACATCACAAGAAAGCGGTGTCCTAAGTGTGCGTCACCTAAAGATAATATGAGCATTCCATTGTGCTCAATCGACTATGAAATTGGCAAAACACTAAAATGGTTGCCCGAGAGAGTTGACGATGCTGCGATCGTGTGAGCCTTGTATACTCTTGTTGCCCGCTCGTTTTCCCCTTGATCTCGCACCCCTACGTGCTTGCTTGCAGCCGCTCTTACGAGTCCCAACAATCACATCCCACTTCTCGCCGTGGCAAACGCAGCGGATGGTTTTTTGTAGCCTGACTCTACATAAGATGTATGCCTCGATCGCCAACATCTTCTCGGTTGTGCCACCGGAAGCCTACAGAAAAAAGAGTTTGCCCATTTTGCCCTCTGTTGCCAACTCGAGGAGCTCCATCTGTTCCACGGTCGATTCGACATTCCGGCCGGAGAAGCATTTCTTGAGAAAGCTCTCGTCCGTAGTCTCTGCAAATTCAAGACTCTCTCGCTGGTCAACCCTTCATTCACGTTCGAGGGGTTCGCAGCGCTCACGCAAGCTCTCATGGATCACCGTTGCCAATTGGAGACACTCTACTTGGTGCCTTTAGTAGTCGACCAGGGCAAGCCTCGCAAGCTTCGCAAGTGCCTTGAAGAATTCCGCATGTAGACTGAAGAAGTTGAGTTTGGGCTTGCGTTTCGTTGAAGAAATCCGCAATTTTCAACCTGAAGCTCGCCTCATGTGGGAGACAAGTCTGATTGCCGCTTTGGATAGCAACTATCATCTTGAGACCCTCGAGTATGATTGGCACACAACGGAGCTTCGTCGTGTCGCCCGCTCCCTCCTCGACACCAATAAGCAATACAACTCCCAGCTGCCTGCACAGCTCGTTGGCAATCAGTTAGCTGTACCAACCAGTGCCAAGCTTTTCATCTGTGGTTCTCCTCCAGTTACCATCACAACGAATGGCGCCTCCAACCTGGCTGCAAACGAGCGGTCTCACCGTCGGCATAGAATTGGCGACCCTCTCCTTCAAAGACAAGAAACTGGTACTCTGCGACCTTGGGGGACAGAAAGAATTCCATGTTTTTCATCACTATTTTGTAGCTGGTAGTGACAAGGATTTGTTCCTTGTGGTATGCCAAGCCCCTCAAGTTGATGAGCCACAGGAAGTGCTGGCTGACCAACTTCACTACTGGCTGCGCTTCATGGCTTCACACACCCGCCCCAACGTCAAGCCAAAAGTCATTCTTCTTCTCAACTTCTTTCCCGACAGTGCAAGGGTGCCTGGGGAGACCATGTCTGACACTGCAAAGTCACGCACAAGAAGGTTCGTAGATGAATACAAAGATTACATCGACTTTGGAAGTGCTCCGGTATTTGGTGTGCATGCATGTAATGCCTTGGAGTTGAGACCTTTCAAAAATCAACTAAAGGTCGCACTGAATGATCTTCTCTCGCAAAGATCTCAGATCCCCCGCATCTGCAACAACGTTGTCGTAAAGTTTCCAACAATCATGCGGGCACTATCAGATCTCACTCGTGAGCCCTTAACACTTGTGGCTCGGTCTGCCCTTCCCAGAAGAAGACAAATTGAAGGAAGTTCTTGTCATCTTGCACGATACGGGAGAGTTGCTATACTTCGATGTAGAAGGCATTGCTACACCTGACCAAATGATCGTTCTGAAACCGGAATGGTTCTTGAGCAAGGTCGTGGGCACCCTCATCGCCCCTCGCCCCAAATGAACTCCAAAAAAAGAAGAAAGGCCAAGTTAAAGTTCGATGGATCTGGACCATGGAAGATATTCAAGAAAGACTATTGCAAAACTGCAAGCGTGAAGATGTGAATAAACTCATTCACTATCTCTACAACCTTCAGTTGCTCTATCCCATTGAGGACAATGGGCTTGGGAACTCCTCTTCCACGCCCTCACAGGTCTTAGTCCCAGCACTGCTCACAGAGAGGGAAGTAACTTGGCCTGCAGGACACCCGTATGAAAGATTGCATCGGGGAAGAAGGTTTGAATGACGAGATGTTAAGAGAACTCTTCTTCCGACCGGAATGTTCACAAGATTGCAGGTACAGCTCCATCGAAAATATAATAATAACAGCTACCAAGTAGGGGATGGGTGGATTTCTTTTACTGAGAATAGGGTAAATGTTATTATCCAATTGGGGGGACAGGAGTCCTCTTGGCAAGACCGTGACTGGATTGACGTAATGGTCAGAATCAGCACAAGGAAACGAGCCTTACATGCAGCAGACATAGTCGACTTTGTCAAGCATGAAATCTTTACGATCTGCCAAGCAGGGAGAGAAGTTGCCCTTCTGTCGATCTTGTGGAGAAGGTGATAAAGAGGCAAGCAGTAGAGGAATTAAATGATGGAAACCGAGAAGTTGAGCTTCTCTCAGAAATCAAGCAAGAGTTTGAAGCCAAAGGCACAGAGTATCATCACATGGAGTGATCACAGCGGGGATTCGGTTTTAGATCTTTTGCTGGCAAATGAAGTGGAGCCGCTATTGAATGAGAAAGTGAGCAAGCTGCAGGATATTGCCCTGGAATTTAGTATCGATTTGGAGTGCGTGAGTGAGTTTGCAGAGGCAGAATTTGACCAAGATGTCGGGCACTTCAAGAATCAGAGGTCCTACTTCGACAAGAAATTCCAGGAGCTGTTTGATGGACAGAGAGAGATTCGTGAAGGCCTCAAAGATTTCAAAGATGAAATTTTGAAGACAACATCAGCATTGGGTGAGGAAATTTTGAAGAGGTGTTCCAACCACATTCTCCTACAACTGGCCCAAGGCCGTTTGCCCCAGTACCCTTATCTCACGGAAGAAAACCATTGCTGGCAAAAGATGAAACGATTGGCTGGACGAACTGTTGAATCTCCAAAAGGGCCACACGCAATTGAAGGTTAGACTGGCACGGGTGTGTTCATACAGCATGAGTGGTTAACACGGATCGCTCCAGTGCTTGTACCTGCCTTGACGGTCATTGCTTGTGCAGCTCGGATTGCAGCTGTTGTTCTGTTGCCTGCAACTCCCGTGTTCATTCCGTCATTCTCCCTGCTAGGTTTGGATAATGAGGCTTTTCAACGAAAAGTATTGCCACATATTCTGAGTGCGTTTGCTGATGGGCTGGATGTTAGCACTGCAGATATTGTGAAGCCTTCCCAACGTGTAACGGAAAATGATCTCCGTGATGCCTGCAATCTTTTGCTCAAGGGAAAGAGTGTGGATATGGAGAAAGACTTTGGCCTCCACAGGGTGACTCTAACAAATGGAAGGTTAGCTTGGGTTTGTGAAAAGCATACTAAGCTTGGAATTAAATGTGGTGACCAAAGGTTGCCCTTGTAACGACATTCGTACCTGTGCTGATTTTTAACTCGTACAATTGTACTTTTGTCAGTATCGTTTCCTTTCATGAAATTATACTGGTGGATTTTACAACGGGGAGTACTTGAAAAGCCCCACTTACAACCATCGTCAAATAGTGTGCTTATCGTGCTTCACATAACAGAACTGACCCGCCGGATTGTTCTGAACTTTGTAGTGAATTTTCTCTTCCATAAGCATCAAAGAGAGACCAGTGCACTTGATGCAATGCTATAAACCTGAGGGTCCCTGATTTGGCAGCTCTTCCCCCTAATGATGGCACTTATCTATGCTACGGCCCACTTGAATACACAGCTGTCCCACAGCTATGCTGTTCCTAGTGCCCACTCCTGGCTGCTCACAATGCACTCCTGTGAGGAGGAAAGGATGCTGTGAACTATTGAGGGAAAGTGTGGGGACGGAGGAATTGTTGCTGCTGCCTGGTTTGGTGTTGCGGGGATATCTAGCTCCCCAACTAGGTGGATCAGAGAGGTCTTGTTTGCCAGCCAGCTTTTCAAAAATTTCTTGAAATTATCTAAATTATTATCATTAAAAAAAAAAAAACAGCTGCATCTCTTTGCGACCAAGTGGTGACAACCACGTTTATCCTGATCGATGGTGGAGAGAAAAAGCGGCACGCAGCAGTCAGCATGTAGCAACAAGTCCCACATTCATCTGCAGTCCTACATCTCGCAGTCAAGAGCAGCATTGGGGAGGCATCAGCTTAGATTCAGCATGCCTCTCACAGTTTGTCTCTACTGCCAGGATGTGTGTGGATTACTACAGACTCAATAAGCTAACAATGAAGAGCCGGTTTCCCGTGCTGCGGATCGATTACATTTTGGAACACGTGAATGGGGCCAAGATGTTCTCCAAAATTGATTTGAAAAGTGCATACCATCAGATCCAAATTCATGAGCCGGATATTCCGAAGTCAGCCTTTTGGGCGAAGAAGGCACAGTATGAGTTCATTCCAACAACCTTCAATCGCATGATGTTGCAGATCTTCAAGCCTCTTATTCAGATTCATTGGTACAAGGTTATGCTTGATAACCAGCCTGGTGATTCTGCCATACATGATGGATGGTTATTTTTTCGAGGACGCCGTTGTGTCCTGCCCTAGTTCTGTGCTACCATACTCCATGATATGCATGATTCCACAGTTGGTGGACACTGAAGTGTTCAAGGCACTCGTGAGAAAATTGAGTGCAGGTTTTTCTGGCCTCATTTACACAGCGATGTCCACTAGTATATCTTGCACTGCCAAACGTACCAAAAAGTGAAAGTATCTCACAGGAAGTTGCCAGATCTTCTTCAGCCCCTGGAGATTGCGGATCAGCCATTCGAACAAATTAGCATTGACTTTGTCACTAGTCTTTCACCGGCCACGAGGAACACCATGTGTTTGACCATTGTGTCATGCTCATTCCATGCAAAGGTACCATTGATGCACAAGATATCTGATGGTGGTATCCAATTTGTGGTACGCCAGGTACCATTGTGTTTGATAGGTTCCAAGTTCACTAGTTACTTTTGGAGAGCATTTTTGACAACTTTGGTACAAAGCTTGAATTTTCTAGCAGCTTCCATCTGTGAGAGTGAAGTGTAATGGATCAGAGAGAGAGTATAGACACAGATAGAGGCAATGGCAACTGCATATATAATAGAGGAATACACCAGAAGAAGAGGGGAGAGATGCTCCAGAAGTGATACTGAACAATAGAGAGGGTAGGGCTATAAATAACCTGCCACATAGGCCAACCCAGGTGCAACACATAGGTTGATCCTAGAGCTAGTCAACCAATCACAACATGGACCATGCATCCATGTGTTGTGGCTGAAGCCATATCTGTGTCCAGCACTGACAGTGGTTCCAGATGTTGAGCACCTTGAGATCATTGATGAGGTAGAGGTGGTTGAGCCGAAACAGATTTTGCTTCATCGCTTCCAAAAGGGTATAGGCAACCGCTTCCAAAAGGGTACAGGCAATCGCTAGCAATTGTATGTAGTCAAGTTCAAGCAGGGGGAAATCTTTTGGCGAGCTTTTTAATGTGAGCTTTTGTTATAAGAAAGATGGGGAGGTTAGAAAGAGGGGGAGATAATATAGGATATGTTTATTTTCATAGCATGTGGGAGGGGTGGAAGAGTGTATACTATGCACAAGGGGGGGGAGGATATGAGTGGCAGTAGGAGGCAAAAAATTATGGAAGATATGTCCATATTCAAAGTAGAAGTAGAAGGGAGGAACTATGGGAGATATGTACATTTTAAAAGTGTATAATTTGAAACTTTTGATCTCATATTTGGATTCCTCGTCGAATTCCGGTCATTTTGAGTACCAACATGACCATATTCTGATAAAAATTGGAAAAATGGTGCGCAGACTCAAAACAGGCCCCAAACAGGCCAAAATGACAAAAACACCATTTTTCCAATTTTTATCAGAATATGGTCATGTTGGTACTCAAAATGACCGGAATTCGACGAGGAATCCAAATATGAGGTCAAATCTGTCAAATTATACACTTTGAAAATAAACAAATTTCCCACATGCTCTCCCTTCCCCTTTACATTTAGTAGATGAACATAACTTTCACATTCCTCATCCTCTCTCTCCTCCTTGCACTCCTCTTTGCATACCTTATAAGTTCCCCCTCTACGTTCTCCACTATGATAATGAATATATGTTCCAACTCCCCTCCCCTCCCTTCTCCATTTCACCTTACCCATGCGCCCGTCCCTCCCCCTTTCCTTTATCTCCCCTCCCCCCCTCTCTCCTCTTAACTGCAACCACAACCCAAACTTTCAACCCACCCCACTCCATGACCCCCCCCCTCTCTCTCTCTCAGGTGAATGAAAAGCTCGCAATATTCATGAAAATTGAAAAAAAGCTCATGACAAAAAGCTCACCAAAAAATCACACCCGTTCAAGCACAAGGGCTCCCACAAGGCACCATGGGTCAAAGAGGAACTTTTACATATTATCCTCACTTCCTTTCATATAAGGAATTATTCACCTACCCTAGTTCTACTCTCAGCAGAAGGGGATGTCATGGGCAGATGAAGCCCATGGCATGCTGTCTGCGGACAGTGTAGGCAGCCTGTCTGCTGTGCGCCATACATCACGTGGCAGTCGGTTGCCAACCCATTCGGTGGCAGCCTGGTCAGCCTAACCTGACCTTGGGTTGGCCAGGTCTGGATGGGAGGTTCCAGGGCGTTGGGGTCATATAAAAGGAAGCCCCCAAAGGCTCATTCCTTAACTCATTTATGGGAGCTGGATTTGGGCAGATACCCCTTACCAGAAGCAACAGCTCAGATCCGGATCAGGCTGGGACAGGCAGCAGCATATCAGCTTCCATCCGTGATCCTACAGGTCTTTAGACAGGTCCAGGCTCAGCACCGGACAGCAACAGCTGGCAGCATCAGAGACGCTCTCTTTCTCCATCAGTTCTCGCAAGGTTCTCCAGGAAGGATCCGCTCTTTCCACAATATATTATTCTCCATGTATTGCAGTGAAGGATAACCTCCTTCCATACAGTCTTATTTCTCCATTTAGTGCAGTTGTACTCAGCCCTTTGAGCAGCCATAGATTAAAAAATATTCTCCTCTTCGGAGGGCCCTATTTCCCCCCCCCAGTTCTTGCACTCACCCCACCGATTCCACTTGTGTTTATGAGTGCACCTTCTCTCAGTTGCATCTCTATTTCAGTCAGGACTAATCAGTTAGTAGGTAGAGAGAGTGAGTTAAGACTTCTCCTTGCTACAAGTGATGCGAGCTTTAAAACTTTTGTAAGTGTAGCGGCTCAATCAGGACCTAGGAGCATCTTTCATTTGATTTTTGCAGAACTACCATGATATCCTTTCTTAATGGACTGGCATATGGTTGGCTCATGATGAGCAAATCTGTGGGCTGCTACATGGGTAGCATGTGCTTTGCCCCTAGGCCATGCAATGGTTGCCACTGTATTGATGAACTCAGGGCTAAAGTATGGGACTAAAATAAGACCTGGCAAGAGGCATTCAAGCATGCCTATGGCGATTTGAAAGCGAAGTTTGATCCACGTAAGGTCAACATTCTGTTGTGGGGGTAGTGAAGATTAAGGATGCCCTAGTATCTCTCAACTCATCATGGCCTAAGGTTTGGAAATGCAAAGATTGGTGCTCTGCATGGAGGTTACGCATGAGAGTGCAAGTGTGGACAGAGTTTGCACAATGGGTCCTCTTATTGTGCGCTTATTTTAACCTATGTGAATTGCAAGCTAATGCTCGCTAATATCATGTTGGACATGGCATACTCGCTAATCTTCATGTAAGAGAGATCTAAAAGTGCTAGTCCACATGCATATCTAGCACGATATGGTTAAATTCTAAATGAACTTCCGTATGAGTGGCTCACCATGAACCCATGTGCGGGCTGCTACATGGGTTGCACATGCTCCAACTCTAGGCCATGCAATGGCTACCATGTGGGCAGCACATGAACTACTATCCAGGCAGCAACTAACTTCCACATTGATAGCACATACACCATGTAAGAGGGCTACAATAATGGGCCTAATTGTGGCCATGTATTGGCAAACTTTGGGTTAAAGTATGGCCCAAAACATGTCTTGGGAAGAGACATACAATGCTGCCTAGGGAGATCCAATAGCTGGGTGTGATCCATGGAAGCTTGACATTCCACTATGGTAGTAGTGAAGGTTTGGGATGCCCTAGTCTCCCTCATACTCATCATGACCTAAGAGTTTTGAAATGGCTTAAGAGTGTAAGTGTGGGAAGAATTAGCATGGTATGTTTTCTAAAGGGAGAGCCACATGATTTGGTCACTATGAACATCTTTGTGGGCTGCTACATGAGTAGCACGTGCTCCAACTCTAGGACATGCAATGGCTACCATTCGGGCAGTAGACCATCTACTATGTGGGCAGCAACTAGCTTCCACACGGGTAGCACAAAAGCCACATATGTAGCACTTATCATGGCCTAAAAATTTTGGAATGAGCTAAAGAGTAGGCTCGAAATGAGACCTAGAAAGAGGCATACAAAGATGTGTGGAAAGCTAGGTGTGACGCATGCAAGTTGAACACGCCCTTGTGGGGTAGTGAAGATTGAGGCTGCCCTACTATTTCTTGAAATCATCATGGCCAAAGAGTTTTTAAATGCAAAGATTGGTGGCTGCATAGAGGGTGAGTGATGTGCTTTCTAAAAGCCACAATAGACAGTTTTCATAATGGGTCTTTGTTAATTTGTAACTTAGGTATGCGAATTGCAAGCTAATGCATTTAGAATTTCTAGCACTATATATTAGAGCAAGTTGTCCTTTCTTAAAGCCCTTTGCCTTCAAATTTCGATCTAATTAAGCCTTTCTTCTCATCCATTTCATGGTCATCACTGCATGTACTGCCAATATCTTGGTTTCATCTAACTTTTGTAGTTTAACAGCTGAGTTGAGTTTTCAGCGATTGGATTTGAATCCAAGAAATTGAAAGGGTCTAAGTAGGCCATGCAACGGCTGCCATGTGGGCAACTGATACACTGCTATGCAGGCAGCAACTAGTATCATAGCCATGGGACCACATTAGGGCCAATGGGCCCAATCAGTCCAGCACAAGAACTAGAAGGGCTATTCGCTGAATGAGGTGCAGACCTGGCAAGAGGCATACAAGGATGCCTAGGGATCAGGCAAAGATAAGTATATGTCAGCCTACATCTGGTCGACATGGGGAGGAAGCAGGTTAGGTTTTTGGATATGTGCAGGCCCAACCTTGCTGCATGGTCTCCGATTGAAGCTCATAACCAGGGCATAAGCTAAGGAGTTGGGAGCAGCAATCCAAGAGAAGATTTAGTCTTCTTAGAATGCTTGGTTTTGGGTCGTCCCTTCACTCTATGAATGACAACTCTGCTGGCTACCTATATGGAGTGACTTTTGTACTAGCCTACAAATCGTGGAGCTTGGCAACACCTTGTTTTTTTTCTCGATTTACATGTGCCTCTATCATCACTTATGTGCATGTGTTTGAAATAAGATCCAAGGGCTAGGTGCCATCTGTGGGGAAGTTCAAGTATCCACTATGTCACGAGCATCCAAAACCCGTGGAATGATGCCTATAGGCTGCAGCGCCAGGTAATAATGCGCCAAAAGACAGCATAGGTAAAAAAATGTAGAGTTGACTTTCCAGCCAAAAAGTTTGCGTTGACTTTTTGACCGACCTAGTCAACGGTCTGCGTGGACCAGACGACAAGGGCCAATGTTTAGCGTTGACCATTTGACAAGGGTCGGCCAGTCTACCCTAGAAGCCTATATAAGGGCAGCCCCTTGGCTCCTCCATTCATCCATTGGTAGGATGTTTTGGGGCCTAAGTTCTCAACAGCAACAAAGGGACCACAGTCCAGGCTAGGATCAGGGGTAGTAGATCTTCCCCATCCTTGGCCCCTACAAGTCCATCAACAGCTTTCGGTTGATCTCTAGACAGCAGGAGCAGTAGGGGTTTGCGTCAAAGCAACCCCTTTATAAGACAGAATAATTGACTACCCCTCTTGTAAGGCCAAAACTTAATCCACACAAGTGACAAACTCACTTAAAACCGTCACAAAGAGAAAGAAACCTAAACTTAAACATTACAATGACCTAAACTACCACTAATCCTAACACTAACCACCTATTAGCATGATCAACTTGACCAAAGGGTAGTACTAAGTGGCAAAGAGAGCTGTCGTTTCTAGAGAGAAATTCCTAGCAAAAGATAAAAGCACTTAGGATTTCCACAAGAGGACAAAAATTGACCTTAACAACACAATAGAAAGCCATAAACAACCACTAACCCTAAGATTAATCAACATTTAAAATGGTCAACTTGACCAAATGACCTAACATTTGTAACTTGAACCTAATTAGAAAAAAATAAGCACATCCATCCCTTAGGACCCTTTGCAGGGCCCAATAAACATACCAGCGTTTATCCAAGAGCATTACCTAAGCCAAAATCGTTGACTTCGGTGGCCCATTTGACTGGGCACAATCCAATGAACATGTTGCCCATGTGACAACCACATTGCTACCTAGATGGTAGCTCCTCTCCATCCCCCATCATCCCATCCTATATTGCATGTCATCTTTCCCCATGTCCTTCTCAATTGGAGGCTCAAAAGTGGGGAGGCAGCCATTGTAATCCAACGTCACGTAGGCACATCCATAGTATGCCATATGGCGAACATACGAGATTGCCACATTAGAGTAATGGCACTAGTCATAGCATGCATGAAATTGTGCACTTGGAAAGGGACTTGAAACATATGTAAAGGTGCCCTTTTCGACATAAACATTCTTTCTTACGCAAAGGCAAACTTTTCGTCGATGTAAACACATTCTTGTGCTGCAATCGTCGACATAAAGTTGGCCTTTTCGTCAACATGAACACATTCTTGCACTCTTCTTGCTTTTATGTGATTGTCGTCTCTCTCTACATGGCGACATCTGCTCTTGCCATCTCTACAAGTCTTTAGAGATTTGCTTGGAAAATCTGTCATCTCGTACACGCTTCCCAATTGTCAGTGCCCCTGATCCTATGATTGCAGAGAGAACTGGAGTGTTTTTTGACCCTCATTTTGGTGCCATTGGCAACCTACTCCCGGATGATCTAGCATCAACTAACTTGACCTTCAATGCATCCAGCTCATAATTGTTCTTGCTAGCTAATAGCATATCATCCACATAAAGTGCCAGGTGTATCAGGCTATTATCCTTAGCCCTTTAAGTATAGAGGCAGTGATCAATCTCATTTCTTATGAAACCCTCGGACCGAATGAAAGCATCAAACTTTTGATACCATTCTCTAGGCACTTGCATAAGGCCATAGAGACTCTTTTTCAGCTTGCAAACCAAATGTTCTTTGGCCTTTTCTTCAAATCCTTTCAGCTGTGCCATGTAAATTTCCTCATGCAGATCCCCATGCAAGAAAGTTGTCTTCACATCCATCTACATAAGCTCCATATCCTCAACTACCACAAGTCCAAGTACGCATCTAAGTGTGGTCATCTTCACAATCAGAGAGAAGATCTCATCAAAGTCCACACCCTTCTCTTGCTTGAACCCTTTAGCAACCAAACGAGCCTTGTACTTAGGCACATCATCATCTGTGACCTTCATCTTGTAGACTCATTTACATGGCAATAATTTCTTTCCATGTGGCGAAGAAACCAAGTCCCAAGTGTCGTTCTTGATGAGTGAACTCATCTCTGATTGCATAGCATACTCCCACTTGCGCTGATTTCCACGCATCATAGCCTCTTTGTAGCAAGAAGGCTCCCTGCACAATCAGTAAGCATCACATAGTCTGCCCCTAAAACAAATCTCTCAGGTGGTCTAGACACTCTAGCTAGTCTTCTGAGGGGCATTTCAGCTTGCTGTCCCACTTGTCCTTCATTACCTCTTCAACAACTTGCACATGTAGGCGCTTGTGCCTTGGGTCCCTTAATATTCCAATGACATTGCTTGACTTCATAAACTAGCTAGAGTATACGAACATTCAATATCATCTCCATCTGTTCTTCTCATCACATCTTCCACGAAGTTCCTAAAGAAGAATACAAGCAAAAATTAGTCACAAACAGTGTAGCACAAAAGAGAAGTAATTTCATTGGAACATTTGATAACCAATCTTGTAGCCTAAATTCTCCTCTTCCTAGTACCACCAGTGGGTGCCAATGCATCCATGTTATGTAAGTACCTTCTTTTCCTATCCTTCAATCCCAAAGGTGTTTCTTTCATCTTTTGCACTCATTCTTCTATCTTCTCTCGTTCCTTCTTACGGCTCGTTGAACTTGATTGTATATAGATCTTTCCAAGTCTTTTTTGGTTTCAGCTAGCTTACAAAGTGACTCTTGTAACTTTTGTTGCTCCAAGTCCAATGCATATCTCTCTAAGTCCAATGTTTTCGCTTTATCATGAAGATTCTTGTGAAGATCCTGGATAGAGTTATGCATTGCAACAATTGTGGTTGGACAAAAACCTCCTTGCCTTTCCTCTGCCCATGGACACTTTAGGAGGAAGATTTTGTGTCTTTCTTGACTGTTTCTTGTTCTGCTTAAGCTTCACATTGTCTCTGTGAAGTCCCATTAGTTAGAGTAGTTCTTCACCTTTGCAATGCATTGTGCAGAGACTTGCTGTGGCCTCAAATTCCAAGCATAAACTAGATGGAGATAGAGTAACTTATCAAGTATACACAGTTCAACATGCAAAGTACACACATGGGGATCACTATCATCCATTTCCATTGTTCCCATCACATCCTCTATGAAATTCCTAGAGTAAATGAGTCTTAATGGAAACAATGCAACATCATGAATATTTTTGGAGTAAGAAATTTCATTGAAAAATTAGGGGACTAACCTTGCAACCTATACTCTCCTCTTTCAGGCACCACTATTGGCCGACAATGCATCCATAGATTGCAATCGTCTTTTCCTCTCCTTCAATCTAAAAGGTGTCTCCTTCAACTTTTGTACTTGTTCTATCGACTTCTCTCATTTCTTCTCCACAACACATTGGAACTTGGTCATAGATAGACCTTTCCAAAGTTTGTTTTCTTTTAGCGAGCTTATGGATTGATTCTTCCAATTCTTGTTGCTCCAAGTGTAGTGCATGTGCTTTGTCATTGAGTTCCTTGTTTTGCAATTGGAGAACTTACATACTACTATGCATTGCCACAATAGTAATATTTTCCAAATATGCTAGTTCTTCTGCTTGCGCTCTCTACACCTCGCTTGCTTGCATAGCCAATGTCTAAGAATGGTTCAACCAATTGAAATAACCAAGCAATCTAGCATGTTTGTTGCCAACAATCCAAACAAAATCATGCACTGTATGAAAAGGAGGACTCTTTTGGGTGGCATGGTCTAAAGGATACAAGGTTCCATCCACCCAAAGGTCTCCATGCTTCTTCCCTCTTGCAATTGAAGACTGGGAGCACACTTTTAGGAGTTCCACTAAATCCCAAATGCATATTCAACCTCCAGTTGTAAGTTCACATGGTACTTGTTGGATATGTCCTCAAATGGTGCCATGAGTACTCAAGGAGAGGTATCAGTGCTGTAGGCTGAACTGTAGGAGAGAGTAAGCAGAGGAGAAGCTGGCAAAGAGGAGGCAAAGAGGGAGGAGCAGTGAGAGGGAGAGAGTATCAAGGAAGAGGGAGGAGGAGAAGTAGGTCAAGGCAAGAGAAAAAGGAGGAGAGTAGGGTGACTGGTGCAAAAGGGAGGGAAGGAGGTGCTACTGCAGAAGGGAGGGCAAGGGGAGAGCTACTACAGGAGGGAGGAGGAAAGGAGAGCTACTATAGGAGGGAGGAGCAGAGGAGATGGAGTAGGGTGGCTAGAGAAGGAGGGGAGAGGAAGGAGGGAGGAGAAGGAGCTAGAGGGAGTAGGAGGAGGGAAGAGGGAGGAGGATCAAGACAAGAGGAGGGCAAAGAAGGAGGGAGGGAGAGGGAGAGGGAGAGGGAGGTGGACACTGGAGAGAGAGGAGGGAGGGGGAGGGAGAGAGAGGAAGGGAGGGAGATTCGAAATTTGAAAAATACAAATTTCAAAAAGTGGCCCCCTCCCCTCATTGATGGGGGGAGAGGTGGGCTCAATTGTGTGCTTAACCCACCTAGGTTGGAGCTGTTTCGGCCTCTTTGGGACCCTCCAAGTCCCTTGCATTAAATTAGGAAAAGGCCTTCATCATAGTGTTCGCCCACAGTGGTCATAAGTGGATCCCGATTAATCAATTATATGAGGTGAAACAGAATGATGAGGAATCCTTCCCAGATACATCGCTAGGATCAAACACCCGAATTCCTGCTGTGAGCCACATGAGAGGATGAGTGATGAATGATTGTTGCCATGCTTCCTCATCGGATTGGCAGACCTGAAGCTGCATGGCCACTTAATAGTTATGAATCCCACTTCCTTCGAACTCGAACCGCATCTCTAAAGCTGTTCCAAACTTTGAGAGAGAAGGAGACGAGAAGGAGGAATATGAATTTTGGTAAGCCTCTCTCCTCGAGCCATAGTTCTCTCAAAATTGGATGCACATTCTTTCTAACATTGACGTCCCAAAAAGAATAGGATTCCAAATAACAAACCCTGAGTGTGAAGAGTTGAGTATGATGGTGCCCCTCAGAATGTTTAACATGCTCAAACCCTAAGAGGTTAGAAGAGGAACAGTAAGGGTCAAATCAAACCTCCATTGGCTAACATATGTGGGTGCCACTACTACTCACCATGAGTTCTCCTCCAATTGGGGATCCCAATTGAGTAAAGTTACCTCCCCAGTCGGTTGCATAAGTGCCATGAAGGAGCCCCCCTCAGGTCCAAAGCTCCCAAGTTCCAAAAGCCCAAAGGCTCCCACCAGGGCCAAGAGGAAAACCACCCAAAGGGGAGTGGAGGAGGAGGATGAAGAAAAGGAGGACCTACGATAGGTACCTTCCCATTACAAGGCCTACACAATCGAGGATCGCAAGATCTTATACCAATAGGTCAAGAGAACCCAGGAAGAAGGGTGCTTCCAAGGATATGACGGCCCAACTAAGGTTAAGGAAGTAAACCTGATGCCGGAAGGGATGGATGCACAACCAGTATACATAGTAGATGACCTCACCCCCAATTAGGAGCATGCTTTGAGTGCCCTCCTTTGAGAGTACAAGTATTGCATGGCCTGGAAGTACACATACATGAAGGGTGTGCTCGTTGAGGTCGTGTGGCACACAATACCCATGCTAGATGATGTCAAGCCAATGCAATAGCGTCCCTATCCTATGAATCCCAAATATGCACTAATAGTGAGAGAGGAGATCAAAAAACTCATAGATGCATGATTCATCTATGAGATAGAGCATACAAACTGACTGGGTATCACCCATTGTGATAGGCCTAAAGAAGAATGGAAAGATTCGAGTTTGTGTAGACTTTAATAAGGTCAATGCCACTACAAGGCATGAACATCCATTGCCTTTCACAAAACATGGTCTAGAAAGAGTAGCTCTACGAAGGAAGTTTACAGATTCCTAGATGGACTCTTGGGATACAATTAGGTGTCCATCGCCTAGAGGATCAACATAAAACTTCCTTCACAACCGAGTGGGGTGTGTATGCGGCCCATGTGATGATATTTGGACTTACCAATATGCCCGCCACATTTCAGTGGTGGTTGATGATAACTGTCTTCAAGGAGTACCTAAGGGACTTCATAGATGTCTTCTTGGATGACGTGCATGAACTCGACATGGGATGACCATCTGAGATACGTGAAACTAGTCCTTGATGTGTGCAGTTTGTACCAAATATCCATGAATCCTCTCAAGTGTCAATTCTCAGTCAAACGCAGCATGATTCTTGGTCACATAGTGTCCAAGAATGGCATCTCGACGGATTACAACAAGATTAGCTAATTCTAGAGTTACCGCCCCCCATAAATGCCAAGGGAGTGCAACGGTTTACAAGCCATACGAGTTGCTATTGAACATTCATCCTAGTTTATTCAAACATAGCCTGGCCATTGTCCAAGCTATTCATAGTCTTTGAGTGACTGCAAAAAATTCTTCAAAACCGTAAAGCTAGGTCTAGCCACAACACTAGTATTATGGGCCTCGAAATGGAATCTAATATTCCACAACCACATAGATGCCTCAAACTTTGGTATCAGATGCATGTTAGCCCAACCCGGAGAGTACAACTTGGACTACCCGATGTACTTTGTCAGCCTGCAATTAAACGATGCCGAGGTTAATTATACGACAACGTTAAGGCGTTGCCATGGTCTACGTAGTTACAAAGTTCAGAAATTAATTGTTAGCCAACAAGTTTTTCTTTTTTGTTGATCATCAAGCAGGATTGTATTTGGTTAACAAGCCTTGCATGACGGGACGCATCACAAGGTGGATGCTAATCCTTCTAGAGTTAGAATTCGCAGTCGTAGTGCATTAAGGAAAGACCCATATCTTAGCCAACCACCTCTCAAGGATTCCCAATGAGGAAGTTCGAACAAGAGTCGAGGATGACCTCCCAGATGCTCCCCTATTTCTCATTGACATAATTTCAAAATGGGTAGCCGAAATAGGCCACTACCTAAACAAACGGGTTGCCTTTGGACAAAGCCCTCAAGAGGGAAAGAGCCTGCAAACTCACTAAGGACACAACACCATATCAACAAATTTCAGGCCAACTCTACTGCATGGGCAAGGATAGCATCATGCATGGGTGCATGTGCAAACACAAATATATCAACGTGCTTGAAGAAGCTCATTCTAGGATAGCGGGTGGTCAATTTGTCGTCTCACTGATGTAATGGCACTTCAAGTGTTGCAGGCAGGTCTCTAGTGGCCAACTCTCTTTGGAGATGCAACTGAGTTCATCAAGCGATGTGATCCTTACCAAAGAGTGCAAATGCCACATAAAGGGGACATGATGCCCCGAACAGAATATTAACTAATCAACCCTTTGAGAAATGGGGCATAGATTTCATTGGTCTGATAAGCCCTAGCAGCTAAAGGAACATGGACGAGATACATTATCCTAGCCACATATTATATCTCTAAATGGGTGGAGGGGCTAGCTACAAGGAAAGCTGATGCACGATCCATAGCTAAGTTTTTATATGAACAAGTCATTACCCGGTTTGGGTGTCCCTTGGAATTAGTCATGGATCAAGGAACTCATTCCCTCAATGAAACCATAGCGATCCTGACTAGTGAATTCATGATCATACATAGGAATTCGATGCCATACTATCCCAGGGCAAATGGTTTGGCTGAGCGCAAACAAAACATGCTGCAAGATTATAACTTGCACAGTCGAAGCCAGTCGTACTTACTGGGAGCACAAGCTCATCAGAGCATTGTGGGCCTACCGAACATATTACAAGGTGGCAACAAGCTGCACCCCCTTCAGCTTAGCCTTTGGGGTGGAGGTAGTTATGCCAATTGAGTATGTAGTACCTAGCCTCTGCATCACGGTCAAGGAAAGGATTACCAAAAATGCCTTGGCAGAGCGCTTAATTGATCTTGAATGCCTAGATGAAACGAGATTGCGGGTAGCCATTGCCTTTGAGTGGAGAAGGCAAGATGTTAAAAATGGTTTGCCCGCAACCTCAAGATCAAAGACCTCGAGGAGAGAGACCTAGCACTCATCTATAGCATCCATAATACCAAGCAAAAATTGAAATAAAGGGGCATGGGTCCCTACCACATAGTGGAGATTACTCCGGAAGGCACATGCCGAATAGCTACCCTAGAGGGAGTAGAGATGGAAGGCTACCTTAATGGTAGCAAAATGAAAAGATACTATGGTCCCCTCACTCTACAAACCCTCTAGGCCATACATAGGGAAAAGGAGCTCAAGGTAATCTATCTTGGAACCTAATTGACTTGAGGTACATGTCATGCTCACTCTCTTCATCATGTTTCCACATAGGTTCCATCCACCTTAGAGCGCTCCATAGATCCTGAGGTACGCATGTTTTGTCATGGTATCAGAGCTTTGGTCTAGTCATCTAGAGAGCATCTAGATCAGATATAGGCATGCCTTAGGAGCTCACGAGTTCTCTTAGGTTAGTTTTAGTTTTAGATCGAGAGTTTTGTTCTTGAGTGTTCTTTGTGTGAGAAATTCATGAGTGAGGTTCTTAGAGAGTCTTCATATTTTTCTTTAGAGTTCCTTCTTCATTCTTATGTGAGGTCTCTTTGAAAGATTTGCCTAAGGTTCTATAAGGGAGATTTTTTTCTAGCCCCTCCTCTGCCTCTTATCAGGGAGCACGACTATTTCTTCTCCATTGCAACAACTAGGAGCTTCAAAAGAAAGAAGAAACCACATGAATAGCCTTGAACGGTGACCAATTAGCTACAAAGGAAGCTCAGTGCAGTGAAGCTTGGGAGTGTAGTTTGTAGCATCCATGCACTCCAACGCAGGTGTAAGGAGCTTGAACAGCATGAGTGTATGTTGTAGTACCTAAAAAGGCCAAACCTTACACGATCTACCCATAGAAAGCGGTTCTGACACAACAAAAGCTCGCAACTCAACAGCCCATCCATCTACAACTACATCTTCATCTCCAACGACGAGCTCATGAAGCGGCCTCTTCAAACACATTCTTAGTGCTCAGGTGACTTCAACGCAGCTCTAAGTTGCAACAGCGCTTCTCTACGTAACAGCCTACGAGAAAGCCTCGACCAACCTCTCCAACTCAAAGTCCATCGAGTTGCCCGCCTAGCTAAGGCTCCGTCTCTAGAAGTCTGATGGAGCACGACTGGTGTTGAAGGATGAAGTGCTATTGGGCTGCCTATTTGGCACTGCAGGTCATAGCTCTCTACTAATAACAACTCCTGCCTCCCCATAGCGCCCTTCATCCTGCTCCATAGACCAACCAGGAGCACAGACTGACAGCATATGAGCAGCTCCTACGGCTTCAACTAGACTACTAGACTGTGCCCCTTCAACGGTGCCTCTATAGCCCATCTACCTTCTAGAATGCTAGACAAACCTTAAGCCCATAGCTACAGCGGCGGCTGCTCCCGACGACACACTCTGCTTCAAAGCTCTCTGTCATTCAGCACGGACGACATGCTCCTAACTTGCAGTCCGAAAAGGACTCCTACTTGGAATCCAGTGACTACCTCTAGCATTCGTTGGAGCCGCCTCCACGCTCTCGGGATTCCAAGGAAACTGAACTCCTAGCGCTGAAGCACGTCCAACAACCAACCGCTCCATGAAATGCTAGTGCCTTGCAATATGTGGCTCTCCTAAAAACGTCAGCAGTGGGAAATCAAAAGAAAAGGAAAATAGAATGGGTTTGGGAAAAAATGATGGCTAAGTTATAAGCTATATGCATTTTGCTACTATTTTGTTGCCTAGTCAATATGCTTAGGCACGTACTCTAGTTTTTATAAACCCCTTGCAAAATTTTGATTCTAAACCATCCATAATTTTTTTGTAAATCATGTTTTACTTATCCAACTCAATTTAAACCGCAACACCATTCCTACCAGAGCGAACTATTACACATAATCAAAACTTCCCATTAGATCTAAGCATAACAACATTATCAAAAGTTCCCATGACCATAGCCCTTGTTATTTTCCACGCTCACTTACCCAAACTCACACATATGAGAAAGCGCGAAGGTAATCCACTACCTATAACAAAGGTGTAGCATTTCCATGGGAAATCGAACAGCGTTGCCATTAGAGTTGTAGGTCCATAGCCTTGCAAGCAATTCAGGTGCCTTTGAGAGGGTAGGTGTCCAAAAACCTAGCCTCAAGAGATATCGGGATAGGCCTTAAGAAGGCGGCATCATCCTTTAGAAATTCATTGTACACCATTACCAAAAATTCCCAGTGAATCTAATCTTAATACCATTATCACATGTTCCCATTGCCTTTTTTTTTCCTTTACTCACCCACCACAGAGACAAGACAGGATGAACATAATTCACTACATAACAAAGAAAGGGTGAATATAATTCACTACATAACAAAGGTGGAGAATTCCCCTGGGAAATCGAATAGCCTTCCCAAGTCCATAGTCTTGCAATTCAGGTGCCTTTAAGAGGGTGGTGGAACATTGCCCTGGGAAATTGAACAACTAATCCAGAGTCTTGCAAGGCAGGTGCCTTTCAAAGGGTTTTGGAGCATTCCCCTAGGAAATTGAGCAGCCTTGACAGGTCCATGCAAAAGAAGTTTTAGACAGATTCCCACATTATAACAAGATTTTATTCATGTGGCCTGCCCAGAGAGAGGAGAGAAGAAGAGAGAGAGAGAGAGAGAGGAAGGAAGAGAGAGAGAAAGGGGGAGAAAAAAATGGGATGCAAATAAGCCCAATCATAAAAATCAAAATGCTAATTTCAAAAATACAATCTTTTTCTCACCTCCAACTAGGACCTCCAATTAAACCTTCCTTGAGGGTAGGCCAACAACATCATGAGAGCTTCATCGGGGGAGGCATGGTCTGTCTCGCTAGGTGCGCTAAGTGCACACCAAGCTAGGTGCATGGTGCGGCCGGTGGAGAAGCTATGAAGTTGATTACTATTATAGTTTAAAGTGTCCAAAAAGTCTTGTGAAATAGTCTTGCAATTCAAGTACCTTTGAGAGGGTGCATGCCCAAGAACCTTGCCTCAAGAGATCTCATGACTGAGCTTAACAAGGTGGCATCATCCTTGAGAAACTCGTTGTACACCTCCAAACAGTAATTCTGCCGTTTCTCCACCTCCTCCCTCCCCAGCGCCTTCACCGTCTCCACAATCCGATGCATCTCCGTCGTTGGAAATTGCAGCAAACAACGATGCCATTGAATCAGCGTGTCAAATGGCTTCACATAATTGTCAGCTACCAACACCGGAATCACCCCGGCGCTTAACACCTCCACAAACCTGTACGAATTCGGTTGAATCCCTCCCGGTACCAGCCCAAACGTGCTGTTCATCAGATCCTTGTATGAGTAGCTTGGATACGCTGCATCATCCTCTTCGCAGTGTTTTCCTAGCTCGGGCCTCTCCGCTCTCTTCATGTCGTTTATGGGATGCCGACAAGAGGTCGCTATGATAATATCCTTGCCATTATGCATCTTTCTGAATGATTCGTCACTCCGGAAGATACCCTCACCGGATTTGCCCAAGTAGCGCAACCCTCTGAAAGTCATCAAATACTTGCGCTCGAAAGGTTTCAGCTGTTGCAATTCTCTCATATGGAGCTTGCCAGGAAGAGGAATGCTTATATCGAAGCCAGGGCGGTATGTAGTCTCGTGCATATCAGAAACCATCACGGATGCGAAACCGATTGTGTCTTCAGGAGGTGCTCTCTGTCGCCACATATCTGCAAAAGTTATCAGCACATGATTCATTCCACCATCCCAGTGCGGTAGCTGTCTAATATCTGGCCGATGGGGCTTATCCAAGTCAAGAAATACAAAGAACATGCAGGCCCTCTTCGGATCTCCAGTATGCCATTTACTCTCGTTTATGCGTGAGAAGTACCTTACCGGAGGACTTGGCGAATCATAGGAATAAACCAACACCTCTTCTGCGTTTTCGCACCTTGAATAGTTGAAGCACACATCCATGGAACACCGAGGAAATTTAACTGGATAATGCCAAGTTCGCTGCTTGGCATACCACGGCTCATATGTCACTACTGTTTGCACTACATTTTTCTTTGGATTTTCCTGAATAGTTGCATTTGTCTCCTTGCACAAAGGCTTCTCGGCATTAGCATTCCGTTTGACCGTTTCTGGATAGCAAGAGCAGTTGATGGACGCAATAGTGGCTGAATCTCCTAAAAGAGTGCAGGTGCATGCAGGGTCGTCAGCCATTTTGATCACATGAAGCATGGGAGCTGAATACGCTTTCGAGATATGCTGGCTGCCGGGCAATAGCAGGCTGTTGTAAAGGACAAAGTGGGAGAGAACGAATCCCAAACTCAAGCATCCGAGCAGAGCCAAAGATTGCCATAGTCTACAGCCCATGATGGTACCTCGAGATATTTTCGGACAGGCAAGTAGAACGTAGAGGACCTATGGGCAGGAAAGCATGCAGGATGCCGATGATGCAAAGCAAGCTTGTGGGGGTGCAGATCAGCAGGAAGGGTGACTGGGCGAGCTCGGATCTGATGGGCTAAGTTATGCAGGGGAAAGGATACTGCATATGATATGATACTGAGCATTGATGAAGAAGGTCAAAAGGATAAGATTGCATATAGTAGAGACTAGGGAATGAGAAAATTGCATATTGTAGAGAATAGGGAAGATGAACTGAGCTATGGAGTGTGAAGGAATTCACATAGTTGGAGTGTGGAGCCATCGATCACATAGTTTTATATATTTGACGCAGTGCCAGTATATACTATAATTAAGCACGTCAAATGATGGTGGCAACCCTTCATATATATTATCATTATTCATTCTTCGAGCCATTTGAGGGCAATATGAAGGGATGGGACACTCTCATGAACGTGTCCAAAGTTCTCATTATTTACTTGCCCACGCTCTCATGAACGTGTGCGCCTTGCACTTTGCATTCTACCTTTTGCCCCACTTTTTCCCCCTCTCCAACTACTCCCCACCTGTGGGCCTTGCACTTTGCATTCTACCTTTTGTACCAGATTTTCCCCCTCTCCAACCAACAAATATAAAATTTCAACTAGCTTGGAATTGGTTAATTCTCATGATCAAATGTTTTCCATCAGTTGCAAGCCAACAACCATCCTTGGGGTTTTTTTTGGAATAAAAATTTTAATTGCCTATCGATGCTCTTGTGCTGATTTAATAATCATGTATCATCGTTGACTCCAACTGCCACCAATACCAAAACTAGATACAATGCCTAACACCTTGTCTCTATAAAAAGCGAGTAAAAAGCCCTCTCTAGGTGGGCACTTAGTCAAGCAAGCAATATAGAAAGTATTAGAGATTACAAACTAGGATGTAATGATCAAAGGATGCGGATATTCAAGTTAGTCTAGCATCAGGGCATATGCATGGTAACGTGTTACACTTTTAACTGTTTTTGTGAAGCCTTGAGAAAGTGGTTTTAAATATGAGTGTGTTTGAAATTTAAAACTGGTCAACAAGTTGCCATAAACAACCGCCACGTTAACAGCTTACAATCATCAATGCAACGGTACTATTCCATGCACGTCTTTCCCATGTCTTTCCCTCCACACTTTGCATCCTTACACTTTCATGCCTACCTTGCCCTGCCCTTGCCAGGACAAGACAGTGAGAGTCCAAATAAAATCTTTAAAAACACTTTTTGGAGAGAAGTTAAGAGCAAGATAGAAATATTATTAAAAAACCATAAAAGTTTGAGATTAGGACCACAAGATTAGCAAAACCAAATACATGAAGAAAACAAAGTATGCTCAATGCATTCATTCAAGCAACACAAGGTGCAAGGAATGAATCTCCCTCATGCATCTGATACATTATTTTCAATACTCATACATCACATTTTCATGAGAACGTCGTATCCCATAGGCTTGTGTACTTAAGACCATAGTTTCCCTCATGCATCGTACACATTATTGCCAATATGTACACATTCATGATAATGTCATATCCCATAGCCTTGTGTACATTAAACCATAGCTTATCGAAAGGGCTTGAAATAGGTAGACTTTTTGTTATATACTTAGCTTTCTAAAATACACGTCTCCTTAAGTTGCAACTCTTGAATATTTATGATAATTGGCAAGGATGCCCTATGCATTGTGAATGTCAAAGTGCAATTAATAAGAGACAGAATTATAATAATAGAGATGGTTATTAATAAAAAGGGTTGTCATTCAATGCTTGAGGGAATGTTCATTCCATAATTAAATACGAGTAAGGAAGTCACGACACATCTACAATATTATATCAATTGAATGTTTGATCAAGTAGTATAACAGAAGGAAGAATTTAGCATGTTAGATATTTTGCAATATACTACACATTTAGAGAGAGGAGGAGGGAGAGGGAGAGGGAGAGAGTGCAATAAGATCTTTGCATGTATAGTCGCATATATGGCTGCACTTCATGTGGGTGTGTGTGTGTGTGTGTGTGTACACGTATGCGCATGTGCATGTGTATATATATGTCTGTTCATCTATGTGCATGTGACTATGTGCATTTGTGTACATGCCTTCCTTATTTCTGTTGTGTATGCATGTGCATGTGTACGTGTTTGTGTATTTTCACGTGCGTGCATGTGCACGTGTACGCACGTCCCATGCTATTTGTACACATTTACATGTGTAGTGTCTGCATGTGTGTGTGCTACTACGTGCTCCCATATGTGTATGCATGTGTATGTGTACGTACACACATGCATCCACATGGATATGTATGTGAGAACATGTGTGTGTGAGAGAGAGAACATGTGCATGCATGCGTGCTTGCATGCGAGTGTGTGTGTGTGTGTGTGTGTGTGTGTGTGTGTGTGTGTGTGTGTGTGTGTTGCATATGCCCATATACGTGTTTATTGTAACACTATCCGTTTCCATACACTTGCAATGTGTGTGCATGTGTATGAGTGTGTTTTCTTGTGTGTACGCATATGTAAGTGCACTCCTACCCATCTTAAAATAGATGTTAGTGTTAGTATTATGTGCCAGAAGAAACACAAGATAAGAACCATGTACTAAGAAATGCTAGTCCAAAACAAACCAACGAGCCTACATGTGTGAATGTAGATATGAATTTGACCATGCAAAAATTTGTTGGCTCACATTTACATTAGTCGTCTTAGTGAGTCAACTTACAATTAGCTTTTAAAAATGGCATAAGAACCATTACCTTTTATACACCAGCTCTAGTGCACAAATGGTTTAAAGCTATCACATAAAGATAACTATGGGGATAATGATAGATTCCCTACATATGAAGAAATCACTGGACTACTTCTATAACAACTTACATTACAACTATGAGAATTACAAACCAGCATATGTTGAATTGACTAGATCACAAATCAAAACTCAAGGAATGAAAATGAAAAGCAACTTTTCTTCCAATCAAGTTTCTGTAGTTCCATTTTCTACACTGGACAGCCACAGTAGCTTGAAGACCTGGTGGACCACAAACTAATACTCCAATATTTGAGCCCTCCCAAATTTTGGATGCATCTTCAAAAATCTCTGTTTCAAAATACCGCAATGAAAGCCAAAATAAGGAAAAAGTAGAGCTTGATTACATTTTTTTTAAATCATTTCATCATAAGACTATTATTATAGATATGAACATACAAACACATCTGGCACCAATACCAAAACTAGATACAAGACCTAACACCCTGTCTCTACAAAAAGCCCTCTCTAGGTGGGCACTTAGTCAAGCAAGCAATATAGAAAGTATTAGAGATTACAAACTAGGATGTAATGATCAAAGGATCCATTCAAGTTAGTCTAGCATCAGGGTATATGCATAGTAAGGTGGTACACTTTTAACCGGTTTTGTGAAGCCTTGAGGAAGTGGTTTTGAATGTGAGTGTGTTTGAAATTTAAAACTGGTTAACAAGTTGCCATAAACAACTGCCAAGTTAACAGCTTGCGATTATCAAGCAACGGTACTATTCCATGCACGTTTTTCCCATGTCTTTCCCTCCACACTTTGCATCCTCACACTTTCACGCTTGCCCTACCCTGCCCTTGCCAGGACAAGATAGTGAGAGTCCAAATAAAATCTTTAAAAACACTTTTTGGAGAGAAGTTAAGAGCAAGATAGAAATGTTTTTGACCATATAGGCATAGTGAATGGCTGTAAATCCATCATATTTCAGCCTATCCATAGGATACTTAACTCTAGTAGACCTGTGCAAGATAGGCTCACTACCGGGTGCTCTGAAAACATCCCTTGTCTTCCTTACTCCATGTGTAACAACAGAAGGAATACCCAACTCATCATCAAGGCTCTATTCTGAGCCACTGGATTCACCATCCACATAAGAATGACCTGCATTCACATCAACCATGGGCTGATCTACTTTCTCTTTTCCTTTTCGTGATACTTGCATACCACTATCTGCATTTCTTCGAGGAGATTCTCTTGATCTCAATCTGCCTGTCCATGGCGAAGTATGTGAACCACTGCTGGAGAGACTACAGGTCCACTAATATTTTGTGATTGTTGTTGTGAATTCTGTGCAGCATTACCATTTTGTGCATCTACATCATCAATCACATTTACTGGTTTATACCAGCTGCTCATCTCATCAAAAACAACATCTCTGCTTACTGTAAACTTACGAGTAGAAGGGTTATAGCATCTATACCCTTTCTGTTGCGCAGAGAATAACCAATGAAGATGCACTTCTCAGCTTTTGGATCCAACTTGGATCTCAACTCATCTGGCACATGAACATAGGCAATGCAACCAAAAACTTTCAAATGAGAAATATCTGGTTTCCTACCAGTATACGTCTCCTCTGGCATCATGCCATGTAGTGTGCAGTGGAAGTCCTGTTCATTATGTAGACTACTGTAGCAACTGCTTCAGCCCAATAATAATCTGGCAAGTCTTTTTCGTTGAGCATGGCACGAGATACCTCTCCAATATGCCTGTGTTTCCTTTCTGCAAGTCCATTTTGTTGTGGATATGACTGCATGAATATTGCTGCTTTATGCCATGTTCCTGTAGGAACCCTGTAAACTCATTTGAGAGGTACTCTCCCCCTCCGTCTGACCTTAGGCATTTTATTTATAGGCCTGTTTCTTTTTTAACCATAGCTTTAAAAGCTTTGAAATGCCCAAATACTTCACTTTTGTTTTTCATAAAATACACCCAAACTTTTCTGCTGTAGTCATCAATAAAAGTGACAAAATAATGACAGCCTCCAATAGATGCAGCTTTAGTATTACTCTCTTGAACATGTCTAGGAAATGGTTTCCTTGCCTGTTTTTCAAATTGACAGGCTTCACATACCTTATGCATTTCTGCAACCTTGAACTTAGGCAATCCTGCAACAATATTTTGGGCCTGCATTAATTTAAGTCGTCATACATTAACATGACCAATGCGTTTATGCCAGATATCAATATATGCAACTACACCGGTCCCATGTGCAAACATTGCTACACTCAATTCAGGCATGTCCGCATCCAACGTAAACATCATGCCCTTCTTCTTCTCTTTTGCTACCAAGCGACCTTTATTTTTCATATCTGAGAGTGCTCTCAACGGAAGCAAGAACGGAAGAAGGAGAGAGAATGACAGAGAGCCACACAAGTTTGGTGGGTGCAGAACCACCCTAATCTTCTTTTTCATTCATTTATATATGTGTTTGAGTATTGTACATAACCGGGGTTAAGGCACAGTGACCTTTAACCCCCACAACCTCCCACTTAAAGGACAATGTGCCTTTAAGGGAGAATAACTAGTGAGCATACTATCCAATGCCCATCAATACACGACAATACTCAAACCGCTATGACTAGGTAGACTCTTCGTCAGCATATCTGTAGGGTTATCATCTGTATGAACCTTGACAAGCTCTATGCGCTTGTCCTCAAGTACCTCCGTGATGAAATGGTACCTGACCTCAATGTGTTTGGTCTTTGCATGAAAGACCGGATTCCGTGCTAGCTGAATAGCACTCATGGAATCACTATGCAATGTCAGTACACCTGTATGAATCCCCAAATCTCCCACTAGCCGATCAAGCCATATAGCCTCCTTGCAACCCTCTGTGGCTGCAACATACTCAGCCTCTGTGGTAGACAAAGCAACGCACTTCTGTGCACGAGACATCCACGACACTGCACCACCTGCAAAGGTGAACACATAACCAGAAGTGGATCTCCTACTATCCACATGCCCTGCATAGTTTGAATCTGTGTACCCAAGTACACGCATGTCTCCTTTACCAAAGCAGATGCACATCTCCTTGGTACCCTTCATGTACCTCATGATGCACTTAACTGCCTCCCAATGCCTCTTTCCTGGATTAGCCATATACCGGCTAACAACTCCCACTGCAAATGCAATGTCTGGTCTAGTAGCTATCATAGCATACATAAGACTCCCAACTGCTGATGCATAAGGAACCTTGGCCATCATGGCCCTCTCCTCATCTGATTTGGGACTATCTGTATGACTCAGTTTCACATATGGAGGCAATGGAGTACTCACTGCCTTCCCCCCCTCCATATTGAAACGCTGCAATACTTTTGTAACATACTCTTTTTGTGAAAGCCAAAGGAGTTTCCTACTCCGATCACGCGTGATGCGCATACCAAGAATATGACCTGCAAATCCCAAATCCTTCATATCAAAGGCCTCATGCAACTTGGCCTTTAATGCATCTAGCTCATAAGTATTCTTGCTAGCCAATAGCATATCATCCACATATAGTGCCAAGATTATCAGGCTATTATCCTTAGCCCTTTTAGTGTAGAGGCAGTGATCAATTTCACTCCTTCTAAAACCCTGGGACCGAATGAAAGCATCAAACTTCTGATACCATTCTCTAGGTGCTTGCTTAAGACCATAGAGACTCTTTTTCAGCTTACAAACTAAATGCTCTTTGCCCTTTTCTTCAAAGCCTTCCGGCTGAACCATGTAAATTTCCTCATGCAAATCCCCATGCAAGAAAGCTGTCTTGACATCCATCTGCATAAGCTCCATATCCTCTATTGCCACTAGTCCAAGCATGCATCTAAGTGTGGTCATCTTTACAACCGGAGAGAATATCTCATCAAAGTCCACACCCTTCTCTTGCTTGAACCCTTTAGCAACCAAACGGGCCTTGTACCTAGGCACATCATCACCTGTGACCTTCATTTTGTAGACCCATTTACATGGCAATGCTTTCTTTCCATGTGGCAAAGAAACCAAGTCCCAAGTCTTATTCTTCATAAGTGAACTCATCTCTGATTGCATAGCATACTCCCACTTGCGTTGATCCTCACGCATCATAGCCTCTCTATAGCAAGAAGGCTCCCCGCAATCAGTAAGCATCACATAGTCTACCCCTGGAACAAACCTATCAGGCGGTCTAGACACTCTAGATGATCTTCTCACGGGCATTTCAGCTTGCTGTCCCACCTGCATATCAGCCACATTTGGCTCATCATTTCCACCAATAGATGATCCATCATCTATCCTTAATTGTATATTTGTGGGAGTACTTGGTGGTATCATTTCTTGCACATTTGGTGCATGGACAGCTTGCTGTCTATCAACATATGCAGGTGGATTCACATCCTGGAAAGTGATTCTCCTCATTTCCACATCCCTCATGGGTGCCTTATGCATCTTCTTCTCATTGAAGACCACATCATGGCTGCGTATGATCTTCTTTGCTTCTGGATCCCAGAGACGATAGCCCATCTCTCCACTTTCACCATAACCCAGAAAAATGCATTTCCTAGACTTAGGATCTAGCTTCTTTCGAAGCTCTTTTGGCACATGTGCATATGCCTCACACCCAAATATATGCAAATGAGAATAAGAGGGCTTCTTGCTACTCCATGCCTCTTCAGGAATACCACCATCCAAACTCTTACTAGGTGATCTATTGATCACATGCACTGCAGTCTTCATTGCCTCAACCCAAAAACCACCAGAAAGACTTGCATTGGAAAGCATGCATTGCAACCTTTCTTGAATGGTACGGTTCATCTTTTCTGCAACTGGATTTTGCTCTGGAGTATGAGGGGATGTGAGCTCCCTCTTAATCCCACGTCTATCACAGAAATGCTGAAAGTCATGAGAGAGATACTCTCCACCATTGTCAATCCGTAGGCATTTAAGCGTTCTACCTGACTGATTCTCAACCAAGGGCAGCCATTTCTGAAATACCTGGAACACATCACTCTTCCGAGCTATAGCATAAGCCCACACTTTCCTAGTTGCATCATCAATGAATGTCACATAGTATTCAGCCCCGCCTAATGACCGTGTAGGCATGGGACCACATACGTCTGAATGCACCAAATCAAGCCTTTCAAACTCTTTCTTTCCCCTTCTTTTATGGGCTGATTTAGTCTGCTTCCCATAGAGACAATGCTCATAAAATTCAAAATCAGAGAAACTCAAATGTGGTACATAACCCAAACGGCATAAGAGTTTCATTCCATTCTGGCTCATGTGCCCCAACCTGCAATGCCACAAAGAAGTGCTTGGCTGCTCGGTTATTGCAACAACATGATCAAATACCCCTGATACATGTAAGGGATACAAAGTCCCACACTTGGCACCCCTGGCCAAAAGCATAGAGCCCTTCTGAATTTTCCAACTTTGAAAGCCAAAAGTGGTGTGAAAACCAGCATCATCTAGCTGACCCACTGAAATAAGACTCTTGGTCAGCTTAGGCACATGTCTCACATGTTTCAAAACAAATGCAGACCCATTTGCAAAAGAAAACTTTATGTCACCTGCTCCCACTATGTCACATGCATAGTCATTTCCAAGATGCACACAACCTGTCTTTCCACTGTCATAAGTGGAGAACCATTCCCTATGGGGAGTAACATGGAATGAAGCACCAGAATCCAAAATCCAATTCTGGGAATATGCATCATCTGAAGTGGTAAGCAACTCTGCAGATAAACTAGACATGAAGAGAACATCATTGTCACTATCATGTGTGACTGCATTGATCTCCTCGATCTTCACTTTTCCTTTGTCCTCCCTTGGACTCTCTTCCTTTTGATTTGCACCCCAATTTGCATTCTTTTTCTTAACCTTTTGCTCTCTTTTCAGCTTGTAGCAATCCTTTTTCATATGGCCCTTCTTGCCACAGTGGTAACACTCAATGTTTCGTGCCCTGGATTTGCTACGAGACTTCCCTCTTTCTTGGGACTTCCCCCTGAACTGTGATCTGCCCCTTTGCACATTTAAGGCTGCATCCTGCTTGGTGCCATCCATAGACTTCCGTCTAATCTCCTCGGCCAACAAGCTACCCACAACATCATCAAATTTCAGTACTCCACCAGGTGCAGAGTTACTGACAGCTGTACGAAAGGTATCCCATGAGGATGGCAATGAATATAAGAGAAATATTGCCTTAGTCTCCGCATCAAAATTCATTTTCTGAGCCTGAAGCTGGCTGAAAATAATATTGAATTCATTCAAATGAGAAGCAATGGAGACCCCTTCCTTCATCTGCAGCTCAAACAACCTCTTCATGAGGTAAACTTTATTAGAGGCAGTTTCCTTCTCATAAGTGGCACACAGTTTCTTCCACAAATCTTCCGTAGTCTGCTCATTTACTACTGTGAAATAAACTGACTCTGCAAGATGAAGTCTAATAGTAGACTTTGCTAATGCATCCAACTCATTCCAATCATCCTCAGACATATCCGCAGGCTTAGCTTCAATACCTGCCAAGGGTTTAATCTGCTTCTTTTGAATAAGCACATCCCTTATTTGTTCTTTCCACAAAGAAAAGTTTGTCCCATCAAACTTTTTAATGCTGAAAAACGCCTTTTCAGACATGGAAGAGGATGCCATGATACAAATGAAACAAAATCCCAAATGCTAGTGCCTGCAAGAGAGAATCACACCAAATACCAGGTGCACCCAAATGTGTATGCCACAATAGTGTGAAATATCACCAAAACTCAAAGCTCAAAGCATCAAAAGATGCATCTGACTCATGTGCATATACTATGCATCCATATGAGCAAATCTGGCCCTAAAGAAAATGCCAATAAGTGCCAAATGACTCAAGCATAAACACTGTCCACTGGCATATGCATCAATAATGTCTCATCCAAGAGAGCATAGCACTATCAGTGCATCACCTGCAATGTTTCAAAGCTGTCCCTAAAATAGCATCCATGTGCAAAGCGTCCATAAAAAAATAGCATCCCACAAGGCAATTTGGGCCTATCAGCGCATCCAATAAGGACCCCAATGCATCCAAATGGCCTATAAATCATCCATTGCAACCCAATGCATACCACGAATGAGCGCACAACACTGCTCAAACTGCACCCAGAGTGATCTGCATAAGGTATGCTCAAGAAATCATAGTCCCACGATAATGAGCGCTACTGAAAATAGAACCTGAGATGCCTCAAAACATGGGCGCCATTGCATAATCGGACTCAGCAAGAAAATCTACAAATATCTCTCTTCTGCCAGAACTCCAAAATCCCAACTGATGAGTGAGAAATGGGAGTCAACACTTATCCACTGCCATGTGGCATAAATCTAAGGTTTCAAAACCTTAGTATGAAAAATGCATAACAGAGAGACGAAATCGAATACACAGAGATTTATAACTCTGAAAATCCTCCACCGAATCACGCAAGAACTGATAGGTAGGGGTTTTTGGGCGTCCGGAACGCAATGGGACAGACGGTTTTGGAAACCGTGGTCTCAATCACTGGGTCCAACACACGGACTGAAAAACGTTTTTTGAAACAGAGCTGTTTGTAAACTCCACCGGAGTGCGAATGATGAGCAACATAGAAGTTTTAGGACCTCCTGAGTCCACCGGAACTGACAGATCTGCAAATGGTTGCTCCAAACTTGAGTTCCAACACCCGGGCAAAAAACGCAGGAACTGACACAGTGACTCAAAAATCCAATGAAATGATCCCAGATTCAGGAATGAAGGTGTTTCCAGGCTCCTGAAGTAATGTGGACACCAAAAGCAAGCAATAGTTGCCTCTACAAGTCAATACAGAGTCTCTGTCATCGAACGGAACAGGGAAAAGCTCAAAAAACGACTTTTTCTTTGAAAGCTCTTAACAGGCTCTCAAAACCACTTCGCAAAGCCAAAGTGACTTTTCCAAAGGTTCCTCCAAGGTCTCTGCACACTCGGATGCAAGTAAAGCTTCCCACAAAGCTTCCCACAAAGCTTCTCCTTCCTCCCACAGAGCTGCTGAGCTTCCAAGCATTCACGCACGCTCAGCTAGATCACCCGGGCTCTGATACCAGTTGAGAGTGCTCTCAACGGAAGCAAGAACGGAAGAAGGAGAGAGAGAGACAGAGAGCCACACAAGTTTGGTGGGTGCAGAACCACCCTAATCTTCTTTTTCATTCATTTATATATGTGTTTGAGTATTGTACATAACCGGGGTTAAGGCATAGTGACCTTTAACCCCCACAATATCCTCAACAAAGCATCCATGAGGATTAAATCTGACATGCAAGCCCTGCTCAACCATTTAACCAACAGAAACTAGATTCTTGGTGATATTCGGGACATGAAATACATCAGACAAGTATTTCTTTTTTCCATCCTGCATAGACAAAGGAATTTTACAAATCTGCACAATAGGATGTGCAGTATCATCACCAATCTCCACAAATCTTAGTCTTTCCATTTTCCTTGCATCCTGCATCCATTCTGCATGACCTGTCATGTGGTTTGACGCACCTGAGTCAACATACCACACATCATTGCTTTCTTCTGCACTCGTCACAGAATTGGTCATGTGCTGCATCATAAACAAATGCTCATTTCTGTAGCAGTCTTTAGCCATATGACCCATTTTACCACAGTAGTAGCATTCAACATTGCTGTTTGCATTTTGGCCTCTCTGCCATCCACCACGACCCCTTTGGCTCCCCCTGCCTCCAAAGTTACCACGTCCTCCTCCATAGGACTGGTTTTCTTGAATTTGCTGCATATTCTAATTTCTGCCACGGCCTCTAGATCTCGGCCTGCTCTACCTTTACCTCTACCTCTACCTCTACCTCTACTATCATTTGAATAGAAGACACTTTCTTTTGAAGTTTCTCCTGAAGAAGATGCACCACCATTTCTTTGCTCTTCAAAAATTAGAAGAGCAATCAACTCCCAAAAATCAGGAAAATTGTCACGGACGGCAATGGATGTTCGGAACTGTGTATAATCCTTTCCTAAACCATTCAAGGTCACAGAAACTAAATCGTCATCTTCCACTGGCGATCCAATGCAAGCAAGTGTATCTGCAATCTTCTTCACCTTCATGTGGTAGTCATATGAGCTGCATTTTCCTGGCTTGCATATTTGTGCTATACATTTTTGTCAAAGTATCCCACGCCTCCTTCGGCGTGCTTGCATCCTGAATATGCACAATCATAGAATCTAAAATACTGATAGACAGCCAGTACATAACTTTTCTGGCTCTCTCATGCCATCCTTTAAATGCCTGCAACTTCTGTTGATTGGGAACATTAGGAATAACTAGTTCTTGTTCAGCTCCAGTAATGAACTCCCAATAGCCTTTTCCCTTAAGGAAATTCATCATTCTAAACTTCCATGCTGGGAAGTTGTTCTTGTCAAGATTTTCAGTGATAATCTGTGAAAGATCATCAGACGCCATTACAGAACACTGCAAAAATATTCTGTCACTGCAAAAAAACACAACTTCTGCCTCACAAGGGCAAATCTGCAAAACTAACGAAAGTGGTATTTGACCACACAGTCACTTCCTAGTGACGATTTTGCATCTATAGGCAATAAGAATGATTCTGTCACTCCCAATATCTCTACGCACAGGCATACGATGCAATTTCTACGGCAACTTTTCACCGACCTGCAGAACAGTGGTCACACAGCAAAAACAACGCACTTTCCTGAGTGTCTGCGAAAAACCTCCGCCACCAAAACGGGGCCCGAAATGGCCTCGAATCAAAAAAATAATATCACCGAGGGCTTTGCCTCGCCCGCAGCCTATATTTCCCTCTCGCCACACCGCGAAGGGTGTCCCAATCTAAGACAGTGCACTCTTCACTTTTCGGCTGTGCTACCTGTAGAGATTTGCTCCCAAACTTAAAAAAGGAAAGCAACACTGGTCCTCTTACCAAGACACCGCGAACTTGGTTTGCTTTCTTGAGCTCCTTACCATGAACCGAGCTCTGATACCATGTGAAGAGAGTGGGAGAGAAGTAAGGAATCTCACTTGCAGCTTTCTCACATACACAATGGGGGAATATACACAAGGGTGGAGGCTGAAAACAGTTTTCTTCTTCTTAGTTATGAAAGCCAAAAGAACTCTCTCTCATAGTACAATAGAATAGGAGAACCCTATATGTGGGTCTCAAACCAAACTCAGCTAACTAAGGTGGCATACTGACTGAGCCACTAACTAGAGTACATAAAGATAGCTGTCATCCAGCTATTATTCATGGGCGGTATACCAACCGCATCTGCAGCTAACAACTCGGTGACATAAATGCACAACGATCACCCTGGCATATAGCGAGTGGAGCTCGATATCTCAACAGGCTGAAGTGTTCCAGCCCATTGAAGAAGCCAATGTCGAACTCATTGTTGGAGAAGATCGAGGGCACCCAATGTTGATGAAGATGTCAGTGAAGCTCATGTTGGTGAAGTCCTTTCTTCAAGATCTTCAACAGTGAGGCTTGGGTGAAGGAGAAGAGCTCAAGGAGCTCACAAGGAGCTAGAGTGGAGGAGCTAGCCTCCCCATAGGTCTGAGATGGTGGGCTTCAAGACCTCCTCATTCCTTGAGGACAACTAGCTCTGATACCAAATGAAGAAACATGTGGAGTGGGAGAGTACCACTCTAGCTCTAGGAAGGAAAGGAAAAATTAAAGGCATAATGGAAAATGGAAAATGGTACAACACTATATGGTGTGACACTAGACTCTAGAAAGCCATAGTGTATATGGGATAGCTCCCAATATGACACGTGGCATGTCTAGGACTCACTAGACTATAAAACACCCCCTAGACACCTAGTATACTTTTTTTTTTTTCCCAAAAAAAGTACACTTATTTTTTACTCACTTTGGCTTCATATTCCAACAGGAACATCAACTAGAGAACGAAAATCAGCATTATCCTTAAACTGAATGATGTCTAGAGGTGTATCATCATATGGAAGCAACTCCTCATTGATGGGCTACATGCTCTCATGCTCTACAAACAAACGCGGTGTCAGGGGAGCTCAACTAGATGAGGAAAACACCTCGTTCATAGATGGTGACCTCCTGGATGTGGTCGCCCTCTAATGTCAAGCTCGCCTGGATCCACTCTCGCACCTGTCTTCGTGTAGGCATGAGGCCCACAATTCTGCCCACAAGCATCTTGTCCTGGAGGGACTAGACTGCCTGCTATACCTGTTGCTTATCAGTTGGGGAAAGAAGAACCTTAATGGCTGTGGGAGTCGAGGGTGCTGCCATAGAGCCCCTTTGGCCAGACCAAAGGTCACCACCAAGATTTTCTTGCACCGTAACAAACACGAGTGCTCCCGTTGCAGGGAGGCAAATGAAAAAGGGACGAAGCGGAGAGGCAGAGCAAAGAGAAGGAGAGGGCAGGGGAGGAAGGAGGGAGCAAGGGGAGGAGGAGGAGGAGGAAGGAATGAAAAAATGGAAGGAGGCGGGAGAAGAGGAGAAGGTGGGAGGAGGCGGAATGGCGGGGGGGCGCGCTAGCGGGAGGGCAGAAGGGCGGGAAGAGGTGCGAGGCGGCAAGGAGGGGAGGCGAGGAGGCAGAAGGAGGGGGGGCGGGGGAGCAACAAGGGGGGGGCGGAGCGGGGAAGGCAGCGGGCGGGGGGGCAGAGATGGAGCGGGGGAGAAAGTAGGGCATGCTTATGATTACTTTCCTTGTGGCTAGATCATGAAGCCTAAAGCCTTGGCTTTCAGTGCTATAACCCACAAAGATGCATTTAATGCTTTTATCATCAAGCTTGGATCGATTTTCAGTTGGTACCAAAGCATATGCAACAGACCCAAACACTCTGAAGTGATTCATCTTGGGCATGTATCCATAAAATGCCTCAAAAGGTGTCCTATCAACCAATGGTTGTGTAGGGCAGTGATTCTGAATATATGTGGCTGTAACAATCGCTTCATCCCAAAGTGCTTTTGACATTCTCTTAAATTTCAGCATACACCGTGTCATCTCCATGAGAGTCCTGTTCTTCCTCTCTACAATCGGATGATGCTGAGGCGTGTATGGCATTCTTTTGTGATGCTTTATCCCATGCTCTTTCAAGTACCCTTCAAAAGCATGTGAAGTATACTCTCCCCCATTGTCAGAATTAAGTGTTCCAATTCTAGACTTGGTTTCAATGCTTTGAACTCCTTAAACCAATTGAGCACCTCAGATTTGCTCTTCATCAGAAAGAGCCAAGTGAACCTTGAATAATCATCAATGAATGTGACGAAATACCAATACCCTCTATGGGTTGCGACATTCATTGGTCCACAACATCACTATGCACAATCTACAAGACCCTTTGTGCTCTTACTGAACCTGGACCATCCTTTCGGAATGGTAGGCGATGTAACTTTCCAAGAGCACAAGCTTCACACACCTCTTGAGCGGGCTGCTGTAATTTTGGCAATCCTTCAACCATATTATGATTATGCAATATGCCAAAGCTCTGTGATGTGCATGACCAAACCTGGCATGCCATAAATCACCTTGAGTAGCACAAGAGACAACCATAGCATGCTGATTATACAGACCATCATGGAAGTCCCAAAGGTGAAGACCTTTGTTACAACCCCTATCAGCAAACCCTCCTAATCTGACATCGCAGCAACACCCAGCCCATTCACATTGCATTACAAGTGGAGGGTTAGCTCAGATGAACAGGAGCAGACATACTTTCTACAACAGGAAGTAAGGGATCTTTGACTTATGGTTGCAGCTCTCGGGAAGAAAGTGAAGGAGATGGAGAACAAAGGGAAACAAGACATCATACAGGCAGTGCTACAGATACACAGGGAGGCAGCACCTGCACCACAGTTGGCAACTTAAGTCCATGACATGGTTACCAATGAGATCAAATTGATCAAATAGGAAATCTCAGCAACAATGGACAACAAAATCAACAAAAGTGAAGTATATGGAGAGGTACAAGAACAGGAAAAAAGGGCGGCTAATGCTCGATGTCTACGCATTGGAGGATTACCTAAAGATTGGCATGAAGGGAGCCTAGCAAAAAAATTGATAATATCATAGCAGTAACCCCTCAGATTGAGTGGGACTTAAAGGATATAACCATTGTGGCTCCTATTGGGACACAAGCTAAAGTGGTGCTCAATGACAGGAAAGCAAGAATCAAGATTCTCATGCAAACAAATAAGTTGAGAGGCACCAAGGTATGAATATCAGAGGACCTCACCCCAATTCAGCTCAAAGATGAAGTCCACAGAATTGAACAAAGTGAAGGACGCTCGCAAAGAAGGAAAATGGGCTGTGTACACAGATGGAAAAGCACTTCTCAAAGATTTTAAATCCAAAAAACCCAAGGATTCTCGGTCTTAAGCTGATGTAATACAGACTGACTATCTCACCTAGCACAATGTAGCTTATCTATAATAACTTTGGAAGTGGTATATGCACTCCCAAGAGACTCTCAGTCTCAGTCTATAGCTGATGTTTGGTGTTTACCCTTTTGATGTGTGCGCTTTGTCTCATAGTTCTGTGAGGGCTTCTGAAGATGCTCATTTCTCTCTCTCTCTCTCTCTCTCTCTCTCTCTGCCCACAGCTCAGCCCAGCCCGTCAGCCCATCACTCAGCACAACCCGCCGGCCCGTAGCTCAGCCCGTTGACCCATCGCTTTGGCCGTCGCCTCAGCCCATCATCCGTCTGTCCATCGCCTCAGCCCATCGCCCATACCTTGCCCTTCAACTCTTCATCCCCGCCTATAACAGCACACAGCAGGAGGTAGCAAAGGTGCAACAAGCCATTGCCACTAGCAGCATCAGCGCAGTAGTGTTGTCCCCTAGCTTGTTCGTCCACTCCTCAAGCCGCCTCTATTTGCAGTTTCTTCTAAGATTCGCCCTAACTTCAAGAGGGGTCACAGCTTGGGACTCTGGGCTGGGCTGAAAACCCCCCAACCCATCTCGGGGGTTAATACAGCAGGGAGAGTGGTTACTCAGCTTGCATGGGCCAATGTGGATATCCAAGGTGCCCAAGATCAAGGCTTTCACCCCTGTGAAGCCCTTGTATTCATTTGTTGCAGGCTTTGCCCCGACCCCTCCCCATGCTGCGAAAATATATCACAGAACTAAGCCCCCCGATCCACAAGAACCTCTGTACCATCTCGAGGTTGAAGACTGAGAACTTAAGCTTTGGGTTGCAACACTTGAAAGGAAATACCACGATCTGGAGGGAAATGCAAAGCAAGAAGTCATTAAGGAGGTGCTTCACCAGTGTAGTGCATCCCCACCGACAACACAGCCTGTCTCTAAATTGCAAGAAATTGTCAACACTCAAGTAAAATCCATGAAACAAGGATGATAGCAGATGTGAATAGCTAAGTCAACAAAGTTGATGTCTACAAAGAAGCAAAAGAGCGGGAAACCAGAGAGACTAACAAGCTGATCTTACGTGTGAGGTGACTACCAGAGGGCTGTCTAGTCACAGGGACATACAGAGAAGACAAGTTCAAGTACCTCAAAGAGAAGATCCCACAAGTGGAATGGGATCCATATGCTATTTGGAATATCCAGCAAAGGGGGACACAGATACAACTTTACATTAGTGACAAAGGAGCAAAGATCAAGATTTTAAAGCAAACGCATAGGGTGAAGGGTACAAAGATATGGATATCTGAAGAGCTCACTTTGACTCAGCTCAAGCAAAGATCCATTTGAACTCTATTAAGTAAAATAAGTTAGGAAAGTGAGAAAATGGGTGGTCTACCATGAAGGACTAGCATTAATTAGAGATTTCATATCCATCTTAAACTGATGCAATGAGGGTTGCATTATGATAGTACAAGACATTGGTATGATCTATAATAATTATGAGAGCTGCATTATGCACTCTCTAGGAGATGCCCTGAGCACTCTTCTCTCCTCGGAGTGTAGGAGCTTTCTTTTCCTGATGTGTACCTTTGTCTCATAGCCCCGAAGGGCTTTTGCTGATGTTAATAAATCTCTGTCTCTCTCTCTCTCTCTCTCACACACACACACACACAGAGGAACATGCTCAAACTCATCATGTACAAGTTGCACAAACGTGTGATTATAAACTTCATGGCTGATTGTGTGCTATGTCCCCATTTGGTAAACAACAAGGACTATCAGAAGCAAAGCTTTTGGCTTGACAAGACAATTCATTCTATCTTTCATGGCGATTAAAATAATCTCAAGGCATCCTACATACACCACCTGACAACTACAGGAACTCACTATGTAGTAGTCACATCACAAGTCGAAAAACATGAGTAACACCCTGGACCAAATTAAACTAAAACACTAGCAATGGGTAGAAAGTAGACAAACGCAGGAGGAGAGGATGAAAGAAACCTGAAAAATTAGGCCTAGCACCATAATGTGTATTGTGACGTTGTAAAAGCCTTGCACTTCCACCTTCATTCGCTGGCAGACCTTGTTTTCTAGAGGGAACAAAGGTCTCCATATCTTCAGATGCAACTTTAGATGACTTTGGTGAATGATTTGATTTTACACTAGACATACTCCATACAGCAACTGTGAAACCTCCAAATACTATCACAGCCGCCATCATACTAATAGCCACATAGGCACCCCTCAGCCAATCTGGTGTGCGAGAATCTGATCCCTCATTAAAAGTTGTCACAAAATAACTGCCAAAGCCTCCTGCTATGATTCCATAGCCAATGATGCAAACTGCTAGGCACGTACCAAACCATATATTGCTGGCTGTTCCCACAATTATAGACATAGGCCTAATCGTTGGCACACTGGTACCCACAGCAGTCTCACATATACAAATTTCCTGTGGAAGCAATCACGCACTTTATTAAGATCAGTTGTATCATTAAGATCACTTGTATTATTAGAAACCATCATGTTGCTGCTTCCTTTGTGGAAATCAAAGCAGCTTCAAGATGTTATACATGCACCTATACCTGGCTTTCGAATTCTGCTTGTGTCTCCTGTGTGACATATGCTTTAACATCAAGATGGAGTCTTGAGGAATAGTCAGAGCAAATACATGTGGGATTCACCAAGTCAAGAATATGCAGTTCCTTTGATTTTTTGACAGCCCAAATGAGAAGCACATCTTTGGGGAGATTACTTTCAAGTTTTTGATAGCGATGAAAAATGTCCCGTAATATAGCCACAAAAGGCGACACACCAATGCCTCCAGCCACAAGTATGAGTTTGTTATATCTGCAAAAGTCATGATTGAGCTAATTGAATATGCCAAAAAAACTCTTTCACTTAATACAATGCTAAAATTCTTGGAACGTGGACAGAATACACATATTTGGGGCAAGAAGGAGGTATGGAAACAGTAAGGTTCATATCGTGACTGTGGGCTGTATCTCACTAATGATTTTGTCATAGTATTGTCAAACATTGTGAATTATTTGGAACCTGGTAATTGATGCTGGAACCCTATTTCATATATATGTACATATAAGTGTGTGTGTGTGTGTGTGTATTACCAAAAAAATAAATAAAAATGTGTGTGTGTGTGTGTGTGCACTGTATTTATGTATGCGAGTGTGTGTGTGTGTGTGTGTGTATTACCAAATAAATAAATAAATATGTGTGTGTGTGTGTGTGTGCACTGTATTTATGTATGCGAGTGTGTGTGTGTGTGTGTGTGTGTGTGTGTGTTGTGGAGGGGCGGGGGGGGGGGGGGTTGTGAGAGAGAGAGAGAGTGGTGGAGCTGAGGGAGTAGGAGCTATGGCGCCTTACCTCTTGGAGGCCTTCTAGGGTGTTTCCCTCCAACTGTGCCTCCCCCCCAGGCGCCCAGGACCTCCGTCTAGCCTCAGGCTGCTGTCACGACTCCTACACAGATCTGCTCTCTGCTGCAACCTCCTCAACCTCCCGAGAGCCCTTTCTGGCTGCATTTTCCCACTTCTGGGCCATCGCGTGATCACCTACCCTCTTGGGAGCCTCCAAATTCCGCACCCAGCTATTTTCCAGCAGCTCCATCTGTTGTGCACTCTTATCTGCCTCGATTTCTTTGCTCTGCACAGTTTTGCCGCCCTTTTGTTGCTGTTTTGTGCTACATCCCTCTGCGTGTGTGTGCATTGGTCTGTGTGTGTCTTTGGTGGGCTGCATTAAGATTCATCTCCTGCTTTCTTTGTTGTTCAGCTCTGCGTTTCTTTTGCCCTTACTTTTCTCTGAACTTACCATCTTATACAGTATTTTACTTTAGGGTTTTTTAGCTTCATTTTCTGTTCATACTCAGGCCTTTAAAAAATACCACTCTTTCTTTTTTAATCTTGCTGTAAAACTGTGTTTTCTTACTGGTTTCTTTATCTCAGAGCTTATAGCTTTCTTTGCCTTGCTGCTCATAGTCTTAGGTGTGTTATACACTACTCAGCTTGTGGGGTCTTTTCCTGTGTAAGAATGACTTCCAATCAGTTTGAAAAAACTTATACAAAAGAAAGAGCAGCTCACACTAAAAACCAGAAGCATGTGATGGGTTAAGATGACCCCCTTCTTGTTTCACATGAAGTGCAACTGGTTTATGAAGCTATGCATGAAGGGTTTGAAGACACAAAAAAGGACTGGAAGAGATTGCTCTCATGGTAGGCATTACAATTGAGGTGGATGACATAGTTGATCCCATCCACATCTGCTTTCTGATTGGAAGCACATACTCTCACACCTTAAATGGAATGGCACAGATACTCTTGCAGGAAACTCTTTGTGCTTTGAGAGTCTTCATTATAGTCAAAGGTGTTTACACCTCCATTGGCATTATAGGATCCCCACCACTCTTATTTTATTTGGTCCAAAGGACTATGCCTTGGTGGTGATGTGCTTGAGGATGCTGGTATGGTGATATCTTTTCCTGCCGCAGTCAGACAGTATGGCTTGGGACAACATTATAGACCCCTATGGCACTTATTGTCACAAATGCTTCATGGCTTTCAGCCAGTGCCTCGTTTTGAGATTCTAGACCGTCTCAAAATGATTGGGCTCTTCACTTGTAGATCCTACATGCCCTTCTTTGATGTTGTTTGATGTCACGGTTGCAACATTGTATAAGGTTTACTGCCTCCTCCTTGGGTTTCTTCACATGCGAATCATATCTGGTCTATGATATGTTCGTCTCAGTGGTGGCAGAAAAGGTTGCCACGAATTTGGGCTTGCAAACTTCCTCTTCGACAATAGTTTTTCTTATGGCGAGTTTTGCCTGGGGTTCTCCCCTTGAATAGATCTTGGCTTGTCGACATATTGCTCTTGCCATTTGTCACCGTGTCTGTCCCTGCGGGAGTCTATGCCACATTTCTTTTGGCATTCCACAAGTTTTTGCTTTTGCTACAGCAACGTCTTCAAGCCGGTCTCCCTACTGCTTGATTTGGCAGCTATTCAGGCTATTGGTTTTCATCCTGTCACGCAGGGATGTGGTCTTCTCTCCTATTGGGTTTGTTATTGGGCTCTATGGACTCTATGGAAGGATCACAACCATGGAGTCTCTTGTGATCCTTCCCTAGCTAAGCATCATTTTCTTGGGGACTGTTTTTTCAAATATAAATACAACTATATTTCACCCAAACAAAAATGTGTGTGTATATATACACACGTGCATGCGTGCACATGTACGTGTATGTGTAGATGAATCCAAGAACACACCCAAACTTATCCACAAATGGTGCAGTTTAACTTAAAGATAGTCACCCACAAGCTTAAAAACCATAAACTCAGTAGAGACAACTTCTATGACATCCCCACCAATGTCATCAGTGCCCAATGGTGGGCATAGAACATAGTATAAACGTATGCTCTAATTGGTTTATCTCTTTTTTTGGCTAGTTTGATAGGAAAATGTCAAAGGCTTGTTTTGAGAAACCTTGCTAAGAGAATGTTTATTTATTTGTAACATACACCCATTTATAAATAATACTCTCTTTTGGTACCTATCATGTGTTTAGGATTTTAACATACGGCCTATGCAATTCAGTATTTGTGTGTGTGTGTGTGTGTGTGTGTGTGTGTGTGTTTGGGGGGGGGGGGGGGGGGGGGATTGCTTTCAGCTAAAAGAAGGCTTTCAAATCCTGACTCTTCATCTCAAGACTTGACTACAGCATCCTAGCGAAGGTGTAGGATGGAGAGCATTAGTGAGCATCCGTGAGCAATCCAAACCAGCCTGCTTCCAAAGAGCTTGAGGTCATTTGTTACCAATGTGACAACTGCCAAAAGGTCAAAGCCACTTTGCAATGTTGGTGCAGGAGGAGGCTCGTGCGAGGATGTTTGAAGAAGATGATGAACAAGGTCTCGATTGCTTTGGGCGATGGTAGGATCAAAGGAAGTGTAAGCCCATTATGAGCATGATACCAAGAAGAAGGATGACACATATTCCTCATATGGGAAGAAGTCTTTAGATGATGGCATCAAAAAGAACAAGAGATGCTTCCCATGTTTGGACACTTCATGCGGGATTGCAAGAAGGCAAAAGGAGGAACTCCCAAGGAGTCAAGTGCCACATACTGTGGCAACTTGGTGGACAGGCTCCATCAGCATTATGGACATGAGGATCAGGCACAACACTAAAGCATGATAAGAAATTGCCTAAAGAGTCAAGAAGGGTGTGCTGAGGTGGATGGGTTTTCATTCATAGTGGTCATTTCAGACAGGTGCTCGCTTGCTATGATTGGAGGCAACATTGAGACCAAGCCTTAATGGAGGCTATGTGGATAGACATGACCCACATGAGTTGGTGGACTTCAATAAAGTGGGAGGTAAAGTCGGGGTTAGTTTCTCGATGCAGTTCATTGTAATTTCAGTAGATTGTTTTTTAGTGCATGTTCTATTCTAATGTTCTTGACTCTAGAAGAAGGGAGGGTGAGGATCCTCTACATAGACAAGAGGGGAAGCCTTCATTGTAGAAGCAATCAGCAGCTGTTACAAGATGACTATGAACGTTGGTGATGAGGTCCTTGAAGAGACTGCACTCTTGATAGAGGCAACTGTCCAGGAAGAAGGTTTATGTGATTGAACCAATTAAGAACTATGTCAGAGACTAGGGAGCCGTAGGCTGAGAAGGATCCTACATAGACCTCGGATGACTCAAAATTCATTCCTGAAAGGAGATCATCACGAGCTTGGTCCAAACACAGATGGATGCAACTTTAAATTTTTTGAATGGACTCCAAGTGTAGTAGTGACAAGGGTCTCTACACACAAAATCCTAGGACAAGTGTGCAAATTGTGCTGCATGGTTTGGATATTGTATTTCTAGCTGGGCTAGAGATAGGGATGCCAAGTGGAAAGATGGTTTAGGACAGGGTTTCCTACTGGAGCCAAAGGTCATCCACTGGTTCAATAAATTCTGAAGTGATTTCATCAATCAGTGTTCTAGTCGGCTCATATGATTCCTGAAAGTCCCTAAAGGATGTGGTATTTCCGTGGATGATCTAGGTACAAGTCCTGTGTCACAACATATGGAGCGATGCTTGCCAAAGAAAGACGTGGGCTAACATTGGAGGACGCCTTCAACATGTTCTCGAGAGTTCTTCCAAGGAAGCAACTGGAGCACCTCATACAACAAGTGGGTATTGGCCCACGTTAGGTCATTGATAGGGGGTGTCTGAAAACTAAGATCAATGCACTGGAAGATGAATGGTCACCTCCCCCACTTGTGAGCCCCCAAATGAGGTGTGCATCGGGGGGTGGACCAAAGAGAGAAGAAAAATATTAGGCTGCCACATGGGCAGCACATGGGCTGCCATGTGGCAGCAAGCCAAAGAAAAGAACTTGGCTGTCAGGAGCAGATCCATGCATGGCTATCAGGCTGGAATAGGTCCTGGACTACTTTGGGGAAAATGTACAAGCTCAACAATGAGGCAAGAATCTTGGACCTCGAAACAGAGCTGTTTAGCATGAGTATGGATGAAGGGGAATTGGTATAGGAATATACCATTAAGATGAAGGTGGTGCGGGATCAATTGGTAGCAGTTGGTCAAAGGATGAACTCGACCAGGATGGCAAGACTGTTGCTGCAAATGCTCCCCTGGAGCTACAGTAGTTTTATGACTATAATGACTGTAGGCCACGCGGTGGCACCGGTGACTTTCGAGGAGCTAGTTCCACTCCTTGCTCTCCTCATCCCTTGCCCTCTCCTCTCCTCCTTGCTCTCCTCTCCAACCTCTCCTTCTTACTCTCCTCTCTCCCTTGCTCTCCTCAGCCCTTGCCCTCTTCTCCTTGCTCTCCTTAGCCCTTGCCCTCTCCTCTCCTCCTTGTTTTCCTCTCAGGCCTTGTTATATGACATATGTATTAATAATAATTACATATATAAAATTAGATTTTATTAACCTTAAAGTCTAAAACTCCATTTCCATTGTTTCTTCTGGTGACCGAAACTCCAAAACACCGTTTCGTGCCCGTTTCTGTTTCCCGGTTTTCGAAACTCTTGGGAACTATGGCTCAGAGTCAAAGGAGTCAGCTTAGGTGGCAATAGGGAAACTTTTCTTGGTGGCCACTCTGTGTACTATTGAGATTAGATACATGGACCCCGGTGTTACTATTAGGACGTTAGACATTGAGGAATGGTTAGGAGAGGAGTCAGGATCCTTTGTGAAGCCGATGGACAACGACAAGTGCCTGGAATCATCTGGGTGCTTGGCTAAGGTTGCTTAAGCTGAGGGGGATTCTTCGACAAGACCTGGAGACTTAGAATTCGACGGTGACTATGACTTAGAGGGGGACAACAACAAAGAACCACAAATGGAGCTTGACGGTCTAGGTAAATTGGAGTTGTGCCTAGGATATGATGTCTTGGGTATTGTGTTTGGTTGTAGACCTAGCCAGATGAAGGACGGGTTGAAACAGACCCTGAGAGCTTGGTGCCTAGAGGACTTCAGTGTTAGAATATGAAGCCAAGTTGAGTCAGTTTGGTGTGTTCTAGTGTGTTCTAGTGTGAGTTCTAGTCTAGTGTGTCCTATGGATGCCACGTGTCACATTGGGAGTTATCCCATATGCATAGGTGTTCATAGGTGTGTGTGTGCTCTTATATAAGAGCTGTACTTGTCTAGTGTCAAATTAAATCAAGTATCAAGGTACAAGCTCTTTGGTCTACATGTGAGTACTCACATTTTGTTCATTGCTTAGTCATTTCATTTCCAGTTCATTATGTCTCTCTTTGAGTATCACTATCTCTCTCCCTAGCCTACCCTTTCTCTCTCCCTTCTCCACCATGTGCCTTCATGTGGTATCATAGCCTCCTTTCCACTTTCCTCTTCTTCTTGTTCTACCTAGAGGATGAGAGAAGCTCGCAAATGAAAGCTCCCCTTTCCTCCAAGGTAGAGGCTCCCTTCCCTTAGCCTCACCTTCGGGAGCTGCTGGAGCTACATCAGCCGTTCCTTAGCCTCGCCATGGTTCCTCGCCATCAACCACCCCTTCAGCTCCAAATGCCTTGCCAAAAGCAATGCCATTAGCCCGTACAACAAGCCGTACTGCCTCAGGACTTCTGCATGCTCCCGTTGCGCCGTACATCCTACCATACAGTTTGTACAGGATGTAAGGACTGTTCCGTACAGTACGGACCGTTCTACTGTTTTCATCTGGGTCTCATTTGGGCTATAAAAAACAGTATATCTATCCTATGTATACTCTTGTCTCATCTTGTCAGAGAGGGGCAGAGCTACATGTTAAGTGGAGGAAGTGGAGGCGACGAAGAGATTCGGACAGAAAATGAAAAAAAATGTTTTTTAAAACAAAAATACCGTGTTGTGTGGCTTGCAGAGGGAATCGACGTGTTTCCCTTGAGAAACATTTCCGCAAGGGTGAGGAAACATTTCCCCCCACCAATTCCCCGTGGGGAGATGTTTCCCCCAAGAAATGGTGTTTCTAAAGTGTCCTCCCCAAAATGGCGTTTCACCAAAAAAAAACCTGAAACGGCGTTTCTCCGTAATTATGATTTGCATTTCCTTAGAAAACTCTATGGGAAAACGCTGTCTATCAGCCTACCAACATAAATTCGTGCTCTGCCTAGAGCGCTCCTTATAGATTCTCGTGCGGTCCCTAGCATGTCTTACATGTCCTACAAGAAATCTTTTGTTGCATCTAGTTGAATACCCTTCAATCCAATTGTCACGGGAAAACTGGGTTGATATCCCTACATAAGCATAAATGGGTTGAATCTAGTGGCTGCATGCTTAACACTATTGTAGAGAAATTCCGTCATTAGGATGCACTTCTCCCAATCATAAGGCCTCTTGGAGATGTATGCTTGAAGCATATCTTCAATCACACCACCAGTTCAAAATGTATGCTTGTATCTCGGGTCCAGAATGCCTTCTGGATTATAGGGAAGGACCACCTAGAAACAAGATTGTTCCAGAGCTGAAGGTTAGGTGGAAAGATCGCTTAGATAAGGATAGCACTTGGTAAAGTGTTGATTCTCTTGGACACCAATTCCCAAAATTTATGTTTCACCTGTATGTGTTTTTTTTTCAGAATGTTTTGGCATGCCTTGCAGCATGCCACATGAAAATGACTACTCATATCTTCATGTTTTAGCAGAGGAGGGTGTGATCTATGGCATGCTGAGGATGCATATTCTTGGAATTTGAGAGTACCATACTTCAAAGTCAACTTTCCGGATTGCAAGAGAAATGGGACCTTGTAGATCTTGAGCTGCTCCTCTCCCCGTGAGCTACTGCCCTCCCCCTCTCCCTCTCTCAGCCAGCCCCCTCTCCCTCTCCCTCACCCTCGCTGCCCCCCCTCGCTGCTCCTCCTCTCCCTCCCCTCTCGCCAGCCCCCTCTCCCTCCTCTGTCACCCTCCCTCTCTCCTTCCTCCTCCCTCACCCTCCCTCTTCCCCCCCCCCGCTGCCCCCTACCTCTCCCTCCCCGCTGCCCCCTACCTCTCCCTCCCCGCCCTCCCTCTCCCCCACCTGGCGGCCCCCCCGCCCCCTCCTTCACCCCCGCCCCTCCCTCCCCTTCCCCGCCTTCCCTCTCTCCCATCCCCCAGCCCCCCTGCCCCCTTGTCCTCACCCGTCCCCTCCCCCGCCATCCCTCTCCCCCCCCCCCGCTGCCCCCTACCTCTCCCTCCCCCGCTGCCCCCTACCTTTCCCTCCCTGCCCTCCCTCTCCCCCACCCGCCAGCCCCCCCGCCCCCTTCTCCTCCCCCCCCTCCCCCGCCCCCTCCCCCGCCCTCCCTTTCCCCCCCCGTTGCTCTCCCCCCCCTGCCCGTCCTAACCCGCCCTCCTTTCCTCCCCCCCCCCCCCATTCCTCTCCCCCGCCCTCCCTTTCCCTCCCGTCAGCCCCCTCCCTCCCTCCTAACCCCCCCCTTACCAACAAAAAAAAAAAAAAAACACCTCCCTGACCACCCTCTCCCTCCCCGCCCCCTTCCTTCCTAGCTCAGCTCCCCTACGCCTCCCCCTTCAGCCTACCTCCGTCTCCCCCCTCAGTCTTTCCTCTCCTTCCCTTCCCCTCTCTCCTACCCTCTCTTTCTCCTTCTTCCTGTGCCTGTGTTCCAGGGCGTCCTGGGCAGTAGTTTCATGGACTGAGCTTTTTTCAGTGTTGGAATTGGCCTTTTCACATCGATTGGCGAATGGATCCCCATTCAGCCAATCTCCGTCCACTTCCACCGGCCGCGATACAGTCATTTTTTCAGAAGACGAGTTGAAGCAGCTCAAGAAAGATGTGGAATTAGAGGGCTCCACATCACTTTTCACCTGCATCTTTGGGTCACACCCTTCCAGATCACAGGCTAGAGACTGGATGCTGATGGCATTACCAAGAGATCTCGCCCCACACACCTCAAGGATATTCGACTTCTGGAACGTGGATTCTTCCAAGTGGTTTTCGACTCCCACGAGTCCACAGCCCTTGTTCTCAAAGCTAATCCCCTGGCTTTGGATTCAAGGAGGATCTTTCTTTTACCCTACACCTTGGGCTTTGATCCAGTTGAGGAGGACAGGCAGGTCACATTACTATTCATTAGATTTCCTGGTCTTCCTCAGGTCTACCATCGACTGCTTGCTACTATCGGAGCCACATTCGGAGTGGTCACTGAGATTCCCCCCCTTCCTAGCATGCCTTCTTCCTCAGCAGAGGCAGTTAGTGCAGACGGGGTACCTCATGTTAGGGTCATTGTCTCTGACCCTAATATCTCAGATGACCAGATCATGCTTCAGTGTCCAGACGGCTCTCTCTTTCGACAAAGAGTCGAGATTTCAGGTAGACAGGACCAGTGCAGGATTTGCAGGACCCTTGGGCACTTTGCTAGAGACTGCCCAAGAAGAGAAAAAGGCCCAAGAGGTCTTTGGTGCAGCTCCTTCACGTACTACCCCGACTGCACCTCCCCAGCACCCTGTACCACACAATCCAGGACCACCAGGAGTAGCAGGGTGCCCTGCTTCACGCACCCCAGGACCACCAGGGGCAGCAGGGCGCCCAATGCCCGCAGCACACCCAGCACCACGGTGGAGAGCTATCAGAGCGGCTCCCTTACCTCAAGAGGAGACCTTTGATCCTATTCAGAGAGACGCCTTCCAGACTCCAGAGGTGGATGTTGCTGCAGCCCCAGACACTACAGCTCCACACCAGGAGGGGCCTTCAGATGCACCAGCCCCAATCACCTTCGTTTCTGACCACGAGGGGGCTACATGTACTTCTTCCCCGCAAACTGTTCCTGCCACAATCAGGACAACCGAGAAAGTGCAGGCACAGATGAGGACTCCAGATTCCCTCAGCCCAGCCATAGGCCTCCTCAGCCCCCAACTCCAGTTCTACTGATAGAGGCCTGGCAAGTCCTTCTCCTCCATCTTTCATGAGTGCAGGTCTTCTTCGCACTCCTCAGCCAGACTTACTTATCAGGAACTCTTTTTCGGCACTGGCAGATTCGGCTACTTTCATGGATGATGAGGAGTTTGTGCCCTCCACCTTAGGGGTCCCGGTCATTGGGATTCCTTTTGATAGGGCCTCCCCTTCAGCAGGTGTGGGGATCCTTTCACCTGTTGAGTTTCCTGCCCTCAATAGGAGTGTTTTGGCCCAGGGGAAGCTGGTCTCCTCTACTAGGTCGGGTAAGCCTTTCCATCCAGCATCCTCCTGTCGATGAGGATAGTCAGCTGGAACATACAGGGCCTAGGCAGAGTTCCACACCGTCGCCATAGGCAGCGATCTGGAATCAGCTTCATCCAGGTGTCATTGGAGGTGCTATTGATATCCTTTTTATCCAGGAACACAAGTTGGATGCCAGTGATTGCTCTAAGTCTGGCAAATTGCTTTCAGGACATACCTTCTGGTTGCCCGCTATGGGCACAAGGGGAGGTACTTGCATTTCGGTCTCTCCTTCTATTCTCCCCTTGGTTGTTGGTCATGGTATTATCTCCCCCTCTAGAGCTCAATGGATCATTATTTTGATTGGAGGGCGTAAGATTGGTCTTCTCAATCTTTATGCTCCCAACAATAGAGGGGAGCGGAATTTGGAAGGAGTTACTCTCTTGGGCCCCCATTGCAGATTCTTGGATCATTGGTGGTGACTTCAACATGGTTAAGTTGCCTTCAGACAAAAAGGGAGGCAGACAGGGTGGAATTCATTCTTTGGAGAGGGCAGCCTGGGATGCCTTTCTCTTTCAGTACAGTGGCGAGGACACTTGGTTGGATGATGCCTTTCATGTTATGCCACAGTCACTCCTGTACTCTTGGTCGAACAAGAGAATACACATGCCCATCCATGCACGTATTGACAGATTTTATGTAGACGATTGGCAGAGGAGGATCTATATGCATTTCTACTGGGGTTTCCACCTCAGATCATTTTCCAATGGTGTTGCAGATTCTTGAGCCTCATCGGAGAGGACGCTCTGGCAGTGTCAGGATTCCGGATGGTTTTTATGCAGAGGAGAGCCTCACGGAGGATATTTTACAGATTTGGGTTTCTCACATATAGGGTGGAGCTGTCCGCCCATCTCAGGTAGCTGCAGCCTTATCCGGAATTAGTGACTATTATCATACAGTCGCTGATTCTAGGAGATGTGAGATTCTCAAATGTGAGATTGGTATACGCCAGCGGTTAGCGTCCCTTCAGAGGGAAGAGCAGAAGAGGCCCACAGATGTTTGGATTCAGGAGCGCCTTGCTGCAGCAAGGGCTCATATGCAAACATTGTTGGATCAGAGAGCAGAATATGTCTTTCATGCTCGGGAATCCTTTTGGATTCAGATGGGTGGCAGGGTCAACAAACACTTTTTCTCTACTCATGGGCCCAGACATAGTAGAGATAGTGTCTCGCAGCTTGTCGACTCAGACGGGGTGTTACAGTCAGATCCTAATGTTGTCATTCGTGTAGCTTCAGATTTTTTTGCATCCCTTCTTACTGCAGATCTGGGCACACTGGCTATAGATGATGCCAGAGAGGTTATTTGGCAGTGTATCCTTGTATTGGTGAAGGATGAGATGTATGTTTCTTTGGATGCACCTTTCACCAATGCAAAATTCAAGACTGCATTACTTGCCCTTCACAAGGGCAAGTGCCCAGGTTCGGATGGACTTACCCCTTCCTTTTTTATTACTTTTTGGGAGCAGATTGGTGATCACATTACATCAGCCCTACAGGGCATGTGGGACTTTGATGAGATGCCAGACTCACTTACAGATGGTCTCATTCATCTCATCCCAAAGGGGGGTAATAGGAATCTTGTGTCTCAATGGAGACCCTACTCTATTGGGCACCTTTTACAAGATTCTGGCGAAAGCCATTAGTCTCTGGCTACAGGTTTTTCTTCCATATTTGATTCATGACACGCAGACAAGGTTTGTGCATGGCAGAAGTATTTTTGATAATATTTTCTTGGGAGGCCTCAGAATGGGCCATGCAGAGCTGCCAGAGATTGGCCATTCTACTCTTGGACTTTGAGAAAGCTTACGACAGAGTAAACTGGGATTTTTTAGAGGGTACTCTATCTCGCTTTGGTTTTTCAAATGCATGGATTAGAGGAGTGTCCTCTCTTTATAGATCAGCCCATAGCCAGGTGCTCATTGGGGGGGTAAGAGGGGACAGGTTTCAGATTTCCAGATCAGTCCGCCAGGGATGTCCTCTTGCCCCTTATCTTTTTCTGTTTGTGGCAGAAGCTATGAGTATCTACATTAGATCTCAAGCTGATATTTATGGGCTGAGGCTTCCTATCCGCCGGGAAGAAGAGCTCCTGGATAGTGAGTTGGCAGATGACACGGCTGTTTTTTTGGATGCCTCCCCCAGGATGCTCACTTCCTTCTGGACAACCTTGGATTTATTTTGCACAGCTGTAGGTGCACACATTAATTGGCATAAATCCAATGGTTTTTGGATTTGCAATGATGACACCCCGGATTGGGGTATTGATTTTGGCTTCACTTGGGTACAGAGAGGCGTCTCACTTAGATATTTGGGCTGCCAGGCTAGGGTGGGGCATCTCTCCTTCACAACAGTTTGCTCCTGTGTTGGAGAGCATCAGAAGAAAGCTCCTTTTCTGGAGCTCAGCCAAACTTGACTTGGCTTCCAGGGTGGTGGTGGTTAATCAGGTTCTTTGCTCTTGCTGGTGCCACTCTAGGGATTGTATCACTCAGCTTAAGAGGCCTATACGAAACTTTTTATGGAGTGGTCTAGATGGTACATTTGATGTTACAGCCTGGGTGGCTTGGGAGACCTTGATTCTTCCTACAAGAGAAGGGGGTTTGAATATCATCGACCCGGATCTATAGTGTAGAGCTTTACTCTGCAAGGTCATTGGAGGACTTATGCTAGGGCAAGAGCCTTGGAAGGATTTCTTTATCAAATGCATACAGTCTCGCACGCTCACTTCAGGAGAGGATTGGACACACAGTACCAGATGGGTTTTCACCACAGCCCACCTCAGATCTCCCTCTTCCCCTCTTATGGTTGCTATCCTGAAAGCATGGGCCAGCTTCAGGAGTACTCTTCGCAGGATTCCCCCATCCACCTGTGAAGAGATTGAAAGGCAGCCTATCATGTGGAATGACAGGATTTTGGATGAGCATGGTAGACCACTTGGAGCTTCTCCTTACATGCAATGGCCAAGATGGGAGAGGGGCCCTGCATCTACTGTGGGAGCATGGAAAGCCTTCAGGAAGCTTCCTGCAGACCGACAGGCCCAGATGGTTCTTAATCTCAGAGGGAGTGAAGGGAGAGTCCGACAGATTGATGCAGCCTTGCCCTTGGATTGGGTGGACACAGATGACATGCCTATTACTTGCTCCGCCTGGATGGGGGCATTTTCCAGACTGGGAGTTCCTTTACAGGTGATTGCTTTTCATGACACACATGAGGATGCCTTAGTCTTTGATGTTTCTTCCAGGGGCAGGCTGTCCAGATCCACATATGATATCTTGTTGGAGGTACCATTTCATCCAGTTAGGATAGTGGGCTTTATGGAGCATGGCTCTCTTTCACAGTGGTACTTGGATCTTGACCCGCTTCTCATCGCCCTGGGCTCATGGAGGCTGTGCCTCTATGGAGGTGTCCCAATTAAGTTTTTGTAGTGGGACCCTGGGGAATGGGAATATAAAGATGAAGGGCACCGAGAGAAGGGCATCCCCTTCTTTTGTTACACGGTTAGTAATGCCAGAAAATTCCAGCTCAGCTGTAGGGGTTGGAGGCCTACCAGAGTTCATCATTGGGAGAACTTTCAGATTTCGGCTGACTTGCAGAAATTTTTTTGGCAGAGGCTTTGGAAATCCCACCAAAATAGAAAAATCACTCTCTTCTTTTGGCTTTCTATTCATGGTGGGATAGCAGTAAACCATTGGAGATCCAGGTTTGGAGCTGACCCTTCTTGCCCTCGTTGCCTTTCTGCTTTGGAGATAATACAGCATTGCCTTTGGGATTGCAGACAGGCGAGAATCATATGGAAGGGGATTGCAAGACTTTTCAGCACTTTTGTTTGCCTACCTTTCTATATGACATGGGGATCAGTGGCTTGGCTTACTCTTTCAGGGCCCCAAGTCTTTTTTGAGAGACTTGACTCCTCTTCGGCTCTTCACATCCAACGACACCTTGTGGAGTCGTCGGATGTTCCGGCCACTCTCTTCAAGGCTGCTCTCTAGAGGATGTTCCGGCCACTCTCTTCAAGGCTTCTCATTCCTCGGTCGACTCTCCATGATAGGTCTTAGCTAGCATTGCAGCATGGCACATTTGGAGAGCCAGATGCACTGAGGCTTTGGAGGGTTCTCAGGTTCACCCTTCTCAGATCTTGGCCAGTACTTGGACAGATACGGTATACACTCTGATGGCCAGTTGGGCGACCATGCAGGGATCATCTCGAGCAGCCTCCTCCAGGAGAGTTACTTTTCTCAGAGATTGGAGAGACTCTCCCTTCTTTGCTGAGACTTTTACAGGGTTGAGTTGGCATTTTCAGCCTCAGCCTTGGTTTCTTTCTACCTCATTCCTCTGAGGTGTTTTTTATTACATGCTTAGCATGTTGTATTTCCGCACAGAGCTTGCTCTAGCGAGTTTCTTTCTTACTTAATAGAAGTCTCTTTTTTGCAAAAAAAATAAATAAAAATTTATGTCTCAGCCTGGTTTGAATAAGGGGGGGAGAAGTTTATGTCCATGCAAGGACATAACCTAGCAAGTGTTGTGGAGGTTCGGTTAGCCGTGTCCAAACCATGGGATAATTAGGACACACGGTATCTTTGGTACACTAAGGGGAGTCTTAGTCTTAAGACACCTAAGACACCATGCATCTATTTAAGTGAGATCCATTACTCACTTGGGTCATTTTTGGGGGTGGGGCCTCTCTAGAATACCTAGCTAGGTTGAGAGCCCAACCAAGCCTGTGTCTCCCTAATAACATCTATGCGCAAATGGAGCTGTGTGGCTGCTTTCAACCTATAAAAGAAGGCCTTCAAGTCCTGATTCTTATCTCAAGACTTCTGACTGCAGCATCCTAGGACTAGCCTTCAACCTCCTTTCAGCCTATCAAAGGAGGCCTCCAAGCCCTTACTCTTCATCTCAAGACTTCAGACTGCAGCATCCTAGGACTAGCCTTCAACCTCCTTTCAGCCTATAAAAGGAGGCCTTCAAGCCCTTACTCTTCATCTCAAGACTTTAGACTGCCACATCCTAGGACTAGCCTTCAACCTTAGCAAGTAGCAAAGATGTAGGGTGGAGAGAATTAGTGAGCATCCATGAGTAATCCAAACCAATCTGCTTTGAAAGAAGTTTAGGTAATTTATTACCAATGTGACGACTACCAAGAAGTCAAAGCCACTCAGCTATGTTGGCACAAAAGGAGGCCGGTGCAAGGATGCTTGAGGGAGATGATGAACAAGGTCCTGATTGCTTCGAGCAATGGCAAGGTCAAAGGAAGTGTAAGCCCATGATGAGGGTGATCACAAGAAGAAAGATGACACAAATTCCTCATATGGGAAGAAGTCTTCAGATGATGGGAGCAAAAAGAAAAAGAGATGCTTCTTATGTAATAAGCTTGGACAACTTCATACAGGATTGCGAACAAGGCAGATTGGTATGGGACACGGAGCCTTACCTGGGATGGACTATGGTCAGAGGTTGCCTAACCTCTAGCTCCGGGGTGATCCTAAGGGATCTATGGTTGGGTGGTCACGCACTAGCCAACTTTTGTATACTGATGTTGGGCTATGCTTGCAGGTTAGCACGGAGATAGAGGAAGATCCTAGAACCGACGCACTAGCCAACTTTTGTATACTCATGTTGGGCTATGCTTGCAGGTTAGCACGGAGATAGAGGAAGATCCTAGAACCCCAGCTTGGGGTTTGTTTTAGATGGGGCATGTAAGCGTTCAGGTAAAATGGACCCGATGTAGCAAAGAGCCAAAGTACCAAACTCACCCGACCCCAGGTGGACACTCACATAAGGACTGTAGACATATCCTCTCTTTTTGACGTGGGGAGACAGACATATTAGTGACGGTAGCGATTGTTTGGCGGTGGGCCACCTGTTATGCTCAAGCCGAGATAACATGACCTCGGAAGGGTCAGGGGACATTTTCCTTTAGAGGACCAATATTTCATTGTACTTCAAGTATATGATTAAAGGAATCAATGTCAAGGTTTGGTAAGGGCGAATTGGCACTGAGTAGATGGTTCTAAAGGTGAGGGGCCTAGGTGCACCAAATTGTGTAATTGCCAAGGGGAAAAGAAAATTAAATGGTACTCCAAGAGAGGGGTAAACGTTGTGGTCCTAGCAATGTGAGCCATTTAGGAAATTGTGGGCTTTGTGTATTGCATGCAGGAAAAATACACGTGATATATGACTTTGAGCTTGCGAACACAGAGAATAGTTGGGTGGAACAACTATGTGCCAACTTTTGTTTGTTTCATTTGGTGCTAGTGCAAGCGATTGACGAAGGGTGAACGTGGTTGGTGTGGTTTCTGAGGGCATGGTTTGAGAGTTCTATGTAAGGATGGATGGGAGTGTTGGTCCAGGAAATTGACGATACTTTGATCGCATACACCAGAAGATTCACAGAAAGATCCGTCAAGTTCTATGAGCTGTGGCGTTTGATGTACACGCGTGTCAAGACTGCAGACAGGGCATTGTGAGACTTGTGTGTGTTGTCTGGGTAACGAGGAAGGGTTGCAAAAATAGTAGCTGGGATGTTGAGCATGAGAGCAGCTGGCCAATTTGCAATAACGAGTAGTAAAGAAAGCAGGTTGGTGACACCCAGCATATCTTGCCACAGCAACGAGCAAAATTTGAAACTTGGAACATTGTTTGGGAGCTCTGACTTTAGGCAAGGTGTAAATGGGAAGATGGAACTTGAGTGATCTCAAAGGACATTAATAAAAGGGTATCACCCTTCATTGTGAATCTCACATAGCACTCTCTCTATTCACCTTGCATTCATCCGCTATCTCTCTCCCACCTAGCATGTAGGTCGAAAAGAGAAACAAGTACTCTCACGAGCGCGCTCTTCCCCCATTGGAGGGCCAATTTGCATTCAAATTCTGCATGCATCACACACATTTACATTCTTGAGAAATCTCATTCGTCACACTTAGTACGCGAACACTCTAGATGAAGCAATTGTCATAGCCTTGAACTATGAGGATGCCAAAGGGAACAGACCAAGTGGGATTGTGCAAGCTGGGACTCGGTATGAGTACCCGAAGAAAAGTGGGTTTAAGAAGAAGTTGATTAGCAAAGGAAGTGTCACACAACCTAGTGGCCAAGCCAAGTAGGCAAAGCTGGACGAGACTCCTTCTAAACCAAGTACCACCAAGTAACTCCAATGGCAGCCCAGGCTTGGTCAAAATCTTCTTTGATCCCAAAACAAAAAGAGAAGTCGAGAACATAAAGCTTGTGTTTTGGATGTCTTCATCCTCATCAGTGGAAAGATTGTCCACGAAACAAGGATTGTCGGATGGTTGAGATGGTGATCTTAGAGTGCGATGTGGAGATGGAGGGAAGTCCCAAAGATGAACAGATTTAGATTCAGCTAGCAGGATCTTCTCAGAGGTCATTACCTATTCTATTGTGTGTGTCTGTTGCTAAGTTAGTAAATAGTGCACCTGATAATATCTTATCTAGGCCCGCAGCAACGGGGTATACGGCCTTTAGTGATACGGAGTTAATTAAGATGAAAGGGCAAGTGGCCAATCATGATGTCATTGTGTTGTTTGAATCAACATTAACACACAATGTAATTAACTCCAAGCTCATAATAAAGAGGCTGAAATTAAAAGATAGCACATATGACTATGCATATATAGTCAGGATGGCAGATGGAAGCTCAACTGAAGTATGGGAACAAGGGGTTACACAGTTGGAACTTCGGATTCATGACTATGCGGAGCAGCTGGACTTTGAAATGTCCAGGCTTGCTCATGCAGATATAGCCTTGGGAAAAGGCTTGGCATTCTAAGAAGAATCCAACCATTGATTGGAAAAAGCACATTTACCAGTTCAAGATGAACGATGTGCTATATGTCTTGCTAGGTGAAAAGGATTTGCCTAAGGGACCATTAGTTTCCGTAATGGAAGTTCAAAAAACTCAAGAAGAGTTTTGCTTCTTTGTACATCATCGATTGAGTCGATTGATGGTCCATCAACTAGCACTGACGTTATCCAAGATGGAGAGATGTCCAAGTTGGATGATCAAATTGTAGAGGAGTTCTCTGACTATGTTAGGGATGAGTTGCCTTATGGTTTACCTCGTGAGCAGAATGTCCAGCATAAGATTGAACTTATCCTGAGGGCAGAATCTATAAATAGGCCTCCCTATAGGTTAAGTTTTACTGAAGAAGCTAAGGTGTAAAGGCAACTAGAGCAATACCTCAAGCTAGGGCGGATTCAGCTCAGTTTCTCACCTTTTTCTTCGCCAGTGATATTGAAGAAAAAGAAAGACTATACTTTTCGTCTCTATATAGATTAGAGAGCATTCAATAATTTCACTGTTAAGCATAGATATCCGATGGCTCAGATTGATGGCTTGCTAGATGCATTACATGGAGCCATAAATTTTAGCAAGATAGATCTTAAGTGTGGCTACCATCTGATCCGGATTAGAGCCAAGGATGTACATAAAACTGCTTTTAGAAAAAGTTTTGGACATTATGAGTTTTTGATAATGTCGTTTGGACTTACCAATGCTCCAGCTACATTCGTCATGCTTATGAATGATTTACTACGTCCGTATATCGAGAAGTTTGTAATACATCTTATCGACGATATCCTTGTTTTCAGCAAAAGTATTGTTGAGCATCATGAACACTTAAAATAGTGTTCAATACTTTTAGGATAGCCAGTCTATATGTAAATAAAAAGAAAACTATGATGTGCATGCTAAGACTTGAATATTTAGGGCTCATTATTATTTCGGAGGGCCTGAAAATGGATCCAAAGAAAGTGGCTGCGATGCTAACGTGGCCTATCCCTTAAGAGTTTGGCCGCTTTGGGATCATTCTTGGGATTTGTCCAACTTTATTGAAGGCATATCAAAGGATATTTCGAGATAGTATCGTCATTGACTGATCTGCTGACCTCAGATAAAGTACCTTTTATATGGGACAGAATCAACAAGAAAGTTTTAACGGCATAAAGCAAGCTGTAGTGTCAGAACTGGTGTTAAAAATTGTTGATCCACAAAAACCGTTTTTCATAGAAACTGATGCAAGTGCCATTGCAGTAGGAGCAGTTCTCCTCCAAGAGGGAAGGCCAGTAGCCTTTGAAAGCAAGAAGCTTTCTCACTCTCAAACGAAATTGGCCAACTCATGAAGTAGAGTTGCATGTTGTTTTCCATGATTTGAAAACATGGAGGCATTATTTGTATGGTTCAGAGTTTTATGTAGATGTAGATCATGATACTCTGAAACATTTCTATAAACAACCTGACTTGAGAGGCCGCCAAGCTAGGTGGATAGAACTCATGCAGGAGTTTCATATGACGATTCGGTACCAAAGAGGGAATTGAAATAAAGTTGATGATGGGTTGTCGCGCATTATGCATGTATGAGTTTCATGGTATTAGAGAGTGCTCTAATGACCGAGACTAAAGAAACTCAAAAAGTAGACGAGTTCGCCTAGAGCCTTTGGCCTAAGCTTATGTGCTCAAACCCGAGGAAAAGGATGACATGGCATCCAGAAAAGGCCAAACCTATGCAAGATATACCACAGCAGATGGTATGCTAAAGCAAAACGGCAAGGTAGTAGTACCTAATCAGAATGATCTCAGGCAGAGGGTCATTCAGCAATGCCATGATAGCCCGCGTGCGGGACGTCCAAGTGTCGGGAAGACATATGATCTCATGAAATGAGATTTCCTTTGGCCCAAAATGAAAAAGAATATTCATGAATATGTGACATGTTGGTTTTCATGTTAAGTGAGTAAGGTAGAGCGGGTGAAGTCACCTGGCTTTTTACTGTTGAAATATGAGTCAGTTTGGTGTGTTCTAGTGTGTTTTAGTATGAGTTCTAGTCTAGTGTGTCCTACGGATGCCATGTGTCACATTGGGAGTTATCCCATATGCAAAGGTGTTCACACGTGTGTGTGCGCTCTTATATAAGAGCTGTACTTGTCTAGTGTCAAATCAATCAAGTATCAAGGTACAAGCTCTTTGGTCTACATGTGAGTACTCTAATTTTTGTTCATTGCTCGTCATTTCATTTCCATTTCATTATGTCTCCTTTTGAGTATCACTTCCTCTCTCCGTAGCCTACCCTCTCTCTCTCCCTCTCTCCACCATGTTCCTTCATGTGGTATTAGAGCCACCTCTCCTACCTTTCGTCTTTCCTTCACTTAGCTCAACCTAGAGGATGAGGGAGGCCCGCAAATGAAAGCTACCCTCTCCCTCCAAGGTAGAGCTGCCCTCCCCTTTCCTTAGCCTCTCCATTGAAGTCCAATGCTGCTCCAGCCCGCCATCACTTTAATCTTGTACTCAAACCGTCTCTTCAGCGATTTCCGCACCTTCTCTTTGCTGGTCCAGCCTTTTGGAGAGCTTTTGGATGAGTTTCATCGCGAGAATCGCATGCTGAAACAAGAAAACAGCTTTTCGATTGGGTGGTTTTGATCAAGTCCAAATTTTCTTTCATATCTGCAGTCACTACAGCAGGGCGCCTCATCCTGGTGCAAAAGCCCCTTCAAAATCAGCTCCCATCCTCAAAACCACTGCTGGTATTGCCAAAACCACCTCCGATTTTAGGGTTCCAGCCATCTTTTTTGACGTTTTCTGATTCAGAACTGGTCGCCCTACTGAGGAAGAAGCTTATCCAATACTCACAGCAAGTTTCCAGGTTCATTTTGTGCTGAAATCTGTGAAAAACTGTCAAAACTGTGATTTTTAACCTAAAAATCAACTTTTGCAATTTCAGCCCAAAATTTCAGTATTTTTTGGAGATTTTGGCATATTTAGCCTCTGATGCACTAGGCTTACAGTTCTGCATGTTTCTGAGAAAATATCAGAAACCCTAATTTCAAAAATTAGGGCTTTTCTGATTCTTTGATTCCTACAGTTGTATTACAGCCTCCTCTATGTAAAACTCTTGAGGCTTGCCAAGAAATTTTGTAAAATCGTCACTATTTTGTAACATTTGTTCGGGGACATTGTAAAATCAAGTGAAGTTACTCGACATTTGTAACTCCTTCCGGCACATTGAGAGTCATGACGTGATCTCCCTTGGTAGCTGCTCCTATGGCCTTCATCGACACATCATTCGAGGGCATTCTCGCCTGGTTCTTCACAGACATACCTCTTTGCATCAGGATGTGCACACTCTTGTGCAGTAGATACTTTGGGCTCATGGGTTCTCTGCCCTTGCTATGCATAAAATGAATGAAATCTTTTATATTTTTTATATGGTTGAGTTAAAGGTTCTCTGCCTTGAGTAGTCCCTCTAAAATGAATGTTTGGAGCATCAATAAAGGTCCTCTGCCTTGGATTGTCCTCCTAAAATGATGTATTTTCTCTTATATGTTTGGAGTGCGACTCCATGTTCCTAGTTAGTCCCTGGATTCAAGAGGGGGATGTATTGTAGGAGCCATGTATTGGCATTGATAGGGTCTAGTTATCAGGCCTGGCATATGAGTTTCAGGATGTTGGTGCATTGGTCTTCTAGACCTCTGAGTTGTTCATGCATCCATGCTGAAGACATGATCCTCTGAGTCATGTTTGGGACTTAAAGCCATGTGAGTGCTCAGTCCGACCTCTGAAACCATGCTCAGACTTCAGCCTCTGAGTTGGCATGGGAGCCATGTCTAGTTCAGACATTGCACAGTTTAGTAGTCCTATCACTGTCATGTTCTGTCCTTGGTTCCGTTCCAGTAGTCTCTCACCTTGCCTTCATGGGGGGATGTTAGAATATGAAGCCAAGTTGAGTCAGTTTGGTGTGTTCTAGTATGAGTTCTAGTCTAGTGTGTCCTATGGATGCCATGTGTCACATTGGGAGTTATCCCATATGCATAGGTGTTCATATGTGTGTGTGTGCTCTTATATAAGAGTTGTACTTGTCTAGTGTCAAATTAATCAAGTATCAAGGTACAAGCTCTTTGGTCTACATGTGAGTACTCTCATTTTTGCTCATTGCTCGTCATTTCATTTCCATTTCATTATGTCTCCTTTTGAGTATCACTTCCTCTCTCTGTAGCCTACCCTCTCTCTCTCCCTCTCTCCATCATGTTCCTCCATTAGGTAGATGAGAGAGCATTTTCATGGAATTTATAGTTGGCTACACAAGGGGGATATGATTCTATCCTTGTGGTATTGACCGTCTCACTAAGGTGTATGCGGATGAAAATAGATGTGTTAGGGAATTTAAGGAAGGAGAAAAAGTTTTTCTCAAAATTCCTTCACACTCTAAGACTTTGACTGTAGGAGACCATGCTAAGTTATCACCTGATATTGTGGGCCGTGGTTAATTCTTAAAAGAATAGGAAGGTGGCCTATAGGTTAGAATTACCACACGGTTGTAAGGTGCACCCAGTGTTTCATGTTTCTTGTTTAAAGAAGTTTTTGCACCCAGGTGACTCAATAATCGAGGTTTCAAGAGAGAGAGAATAATGCAAGGCACACAAACCAACAAGAATCTTGGACCGAGGAACAACGAAAGTACGCAAACGAAAGATATCCACGTTGTTGGTTGCATGGTCTACCTCTATCCGAGGCTACTTGGGAATCCGTGTACTAGATGCAGAGAGCATTCCCAAATTTTATCATCGAGGACGTTGATGCCTTAAGAGGGAAGGAATATTATGCTCAAGTCAAGATAACATGACCTCCGAAGGATCGGTGGACATTTTCCTTTAGACTTCAAGTATATGGTTAAAGGAATCAATGTCAAGGTCCTTAGTGAGGGCAAATTAGCACTGACCTTTATGGTGTAATTGCCAAGGGGCAAATGGAATTAAATGGTACTCCAAATGGTGCACCAAAGGATGGTCCTAGCAATGTGACATGTGGCATGTAGAACCATCTAGGGAATTGTGGGCTTTGTGTATTGCATGCAGGAAGGATACACGTGATATGTGACTTCGAGCTTGTGAACACAGAGAATGGCTGGGTGGAACAACAACGTGCCAAAGCCCGTGATTGACTAGGAAAATTTGGTCTTTTGTTCATTTCACCACCTCACAGAGTCTAAGAGGGAAGGACATAGACAGGTTGAACATTAGCAATGATCCATCACTGATTTTCTTCCTCGACCCGAGACCTCACACAATCCATAGCCACCATCAGACGAACTCAACTTGTCTCTCCTCTGTCACCCGGTGCAGTTGGTCCCACAGACAATATACCTAGGTCCAGTCGCTTGACTATATAGCTTACTGATTGGTAGATGATTAGAAGCTTCCCCTACTGTTACCTTATAGATGTGCAGCCTATTCTCCTATACAAGACAAATTCCAGCACATCCTAGATGGCCGTGACACTATTGTCCACGTCCTCTTACAGCAGGGCTTATGAATGCAACAGATACATACGTTACCCTATTCAAAATCAACTTGAGCAACTACCTTAAGGCGCACATACCACGTGCAAGGGTTGCTTCCCACATCACAATCACCCTTTGCTACTATTGTAATGCTGCTTTTGCATTCAGCCTCCAGTGAGCATTAACACAATCATCATCATCATCATCTCTCTCTCTCTCTCTCTCTCTCTCTCTCTCCCCACACACACTCACAAGAGAAGAGATTACCATCTTAAATAAGATAAACACATCTCAATAGCAAATCACAAATTGACACTAAACATATCCATCATGCATTAAACAATTAGCCCAAGGAGAAATCGTGTTTCCTAGAATTTAAGATGACATTAAGAGGCATACACGAGGAGCATCTTAACTAGAAGAGAGAATCAATCTTCCTAATTCATATTTCACCCAAATTGTTCTTTAAGAGGACAGCATTCAGAGAAAGAGCATCCTTTTAATTCCCCTAACTGGGAAAGGAATCATTCTATCAAAGATGCAAAATACTCACCTCAAATAGTAATCGGACTCATGTCCATATGGACCCTCTATACCGACAGAGAAGAGGAAAGGGCAACCATTTCTTCCTGTTCCAAATGCTCTCACAGCTGCTTTGAGTTCATTTGTCCATTGTCCCAAAGGCTTGATCAAAATTGCAAGATGATTACTGCCATCATGAGGACTGGAAGAGACACTGAATGGATGCCATTGCAACCACGAGATTTTGGGAACATTCAAAAAAATAAAGCTAAGAGAATGATACTTTAAACCTGAAAAAAAAAAGAAATCAAACGCATAAAATATGAATAAGGAATAAATTTGCCCTTATTGAAAACCTTAAACATCCAAGTCAAACTGTAGTAAACAAAAACTTTGCATGTAGCCTATAATTATACAACAAGATAGCAGAAGGTCCATGAAGAGAAACTATGGGTGCAAGGAGCTGAAAAGAGATGCTATGAGTGGATCAGGGACAAAGCATATGTATAAAAGTCAGCAATGTCTTCTTGAAATCAGAAAAATTGCCTGAGTAACGTATACACAAAGGAACATGCATATACCTCTGTCTCTGCGAGTCATATGCACAGACTTGTGCACTTATGCACAGAGGACAAGCGGGGGAAGGGGGGGGGAGGAGAGAGAGAGAGAGAGAGAGAGAGAGAGAGAGAGTACTTGGAGGTTTGGCCAGAACTATCTCCATTGCACCACAAGGCAGGATCCTTGCTGAAAGCAGAGTCACAGCTTTACGGGATTGGCAGAATCTCAGAAACCGATCCACAAGGAAAAAAAATATCCCAGCAATTGCTAGCCCTAGGAGGAAGTCTCCGATGTGTAATGCCATGAATATCAAAAAGACTGCATATAGTTGGTGGGTGTAAAAGAACAACTCAAAGAAATGCTGGCGAACGGGAGGCAAAGATGTCACCCACATAGCCCATCCTGCTAATAGGGAGATTACTCCAGGAAGATTTGCAACGCCGAAATTGCTCCAACTTACCAGCTGGATACAAACCACCATCCCAAAAGAGAAAGACATTTAAGAGAGTTCAGGAGCGCTGCCTTTCAGTTTGACTGCTTTATCAGACATTGTAAATACACGCTATTTAAGGCCTGCAGTCAGTATCGATACTAACCTCAGAAATGAGGCGGCCCTCCAAAGCCCAGAGGATCACGAAACACAAGCCATGGGCAGTGAAGATGGCCATCATCAAGTGACCCAACCAGATGTGATATTTCACTGCATGTTCAAATGGGAGATCAAGCAGACGCAACAGCACTGATCCACGAGACACCGGCAAAAACAGGAAGCCTAACACGATGAGCCCGATGATGCCTGCACGTAGCCCGACAATAGCGAGCTCAAACCGCCATCTGCATAAACCACCCCAAGAAAAAGATCCCGCAGATAAGTCAGATTATGTGCGAATCCCAATTTAGGCACCCGGCCAGTCACACCACATGCAATCCCCATACCAACCTTCCCAGGAAAGATCACTGCCACCCGCACAAAGAAATCAGAAAAACCCTTACCTTTGAGCCGGTGGGAAACGACTCGTTGAAGAAAAGTCCTGGCTTAAGTAACTCCAGAATAACCAGACCACATACACGAGGAAAAGTAGCATGAATAGAAGCTCGGCCACGGATATGATGCCAAGAAACCCATTGGCTAGTGCTGGAGTTGTGGAGGATAGAACTTCTGAAGAACGACATCCCTTGCTGCTGGGGACATGCAAATACGAGCCAGAAATGAACAGAATTGAACGTTTTAGACTGCCAAATCAAAATTATGATGAGTGGGCTGAAAAAGATTGCACTATTTTTGCTTACTGGCTGAACGTTTCTGGACGTATTTGAAGATAGATTGTTGCCAATATTGCTATGAGGAACGGAGGGGCGGAATAAAATATGACGGGGTACTCTGTCATTAGACAATCACACAATATAAGCCCGGAATGAAATTCTCTAAACGAAGCTCACATTTAGTTCAAAAATGAATCGACCAGAAAATCCATCACCCAAACTGAGGAATACCTGTAATGCGATAGAAGGACGAGCTGAACATTTGAGACAATTTATGGGTCACTTGCTGGCGGAAGAACTGAGTAGGCCAGAGAATAAAGAGAGCGATCCAAAGCAGTAACAACACCCACATCAAGCCCAACAGAATTGTCTGAGCTCCCGTTCGAATGCCAACGATTGCTAGTGCGCAAAATTTGTTCGCTGAAGGCAGGCGCGCTTGGAGCTTGTCTTCATTCTCCTGAGCACGTTCCCCTTCTCCGACAAGCAGGGGCTCTTGCTCGCCGTCGTTGGAGATGCCGGGACTCGCCATGGCTTACCGCGAGAAGAGAAACAGCCTACGCCTCAGGTCTGAACGACCCTCAAACTGGTCGCAATGTATGCTGGGATAGACAGATACGTCTGCTACTGCTCCAAAATCTCATCGTACCATGAGTGCCACCTGCTATGTGATCCTTTGCTTCAATTACGCTTAATCGGGCCTGTTCTCCATCAGGTGGCTCCTTAGGAAAAGTCAACAGACCAGAACGATGCATGGTATTGTGAAGCGGGGGGATATGGAGGAGAGGTGAATCCATGAAGGCCACAAGGGCTACGGATAACAAGGTGGGGAAGGAGAATCGATGGGAGGGAGGAGCCAGACCGATCGCCATTCGAACAAGGCGATGGCGATGGCGATGGCGATGACAAGCGTGAGCTGCGTGACCACTTTCCCGTCCTCAGGACATCTTAACTACAAAAACTAACTATCTTAACAACAAAAACTATCTTAACTACAAAACTAACACTCACTAACAAAACTAACTTTCCCATCCTCAGGACATAGGACATGATACCTACAAAACTCTCACTCACTAGAGAGCCAACACCTCCCCCCCCCCCCCTCCCCTCCACACCTCAGTTGTTTTTCATCCTCCATTCTGGCCCCATACGCCTACATATTTTTGACATGGCGCCGAGACTTTGCAGACTGCAAGAAGCTTTCCACCGCGCCTGCGGATAAACAAGGAGGCAGAGTATCCATGTAGCTCATCGGGGACGACGACGACATCTGGGCAAAATCGGGCATCGCGGTGGCCAAATAGTCCAACAAAAATCGTCATACTCAATCGGGCACCCAAGCGCATTCCAGAGCACCGCGTCTCATCAATATAGGTCTCACCCAAATGTGTGCATTTGGGTTGTGCGAGAACACAGCCTACCGCATGAGCTGCCTCTACTCCTCAGAAACAATAATTAGAGGGGTTTCACACTTGTTTGCAGATACAAGAAGCCCTCAAACTCTTCGTTTGCCACTCTTCTATGACAAAAGCTACGTCCGTTCGAGCTCTTTCAGACAGTCTTGTTTAATAATAAATATTGAGGCTACAATACACCAAGTAGGGTTGGGCCAGCTCCAGACTTTTGCCTGAGGGTCCCAGGCGGTTGATTGGGCTACCTTTCGCAAACCCTTGCTTGGGCATTGCATGTAGGTTGCCCAAGTTTTGGTTCAATCCCACGTGTGACTTAGATTCTAGCTTAGAATTTTTGTTGTGAGTGAGCAGATGGGTGTGAAACGCGAGCTCGTTAGTGTGGATTTTCATTGGACAATGCATTGTCCACTGATTTATGGATGGGCAAGTGCGAAACCTGGCTTAATACAAATCTAACAATTGTTTTTTTCCATGCACCTGCCCATGGTCCCATCAAGCGGTAAGCTACCAGAACCTATGCTCTCTGAGTAGGATTTGAACGAGGGCAGCCGCTAGGGTAGGTAGATGGCCACCCGCCCCAGTTACGGTTGCTTCTCAGAACCAACAGTTAATACACAAAGCCAAGGTGTTGGCATATAGAGCCACATGATGCCTTCACACAAGGGATTCTACTGAAGCCAAGTCAGGAAGAGCCGTTGTATAGAGGCAATCACACAAGGGATCCTCTTCATTTGAGTCTCTTAAAGACCTCCCCACATTCGTGTGCTTTGATGAGTGCATTGTGACCTGAGCTTTGGTGGGGCTCTCCAGCTGCCATCGCTTGGTCTTGCCTAATGGGGATCCCGTAGTTTGGCACAAAAGCATCAGAACCAGGCAGACAAGTGTAGCCAAAGCCACCAATCCATGGGATGGGAAATTGTAAAGCAAATAGCATTGTTGCAATTGTAAGGGTTACATGGCTCCACTAGGAGTGGTAGCAAAGCTTAGTGTGACCTACTAACAATGGGATGGGAAATTGTAAACCAAATAGCATTGTTGCAGTTGTAATGGTTACATGGCTCCACTAGGAGTGGTAGCAAAGCCTAGTGTGACCTACTAACAAAGCAGAAATACTATCCCCACATCCAGCCTTGACATTCATTATTGGTGTCAAGGGCTTCTTTAGCACCTTTGGATGTTGCAAAGAAGTTCCAAACTGGCTATAGGTGTTAAAGGAGAGCTTCTCCATATTTGGCTACACAGTTTGGTCCCATAGGTCTTACTTAGCCTCTAGTAGAGACTGACATGTCATCCCCATCATTGTGCTCTCTCTCTCTCTCTCTCTCTCTCTCTCTCTCTCATCTATGTATGCCCCCATGACACCATTATTTGTTTTCATGTAAAAAAGGCCAAGGATCTTGTTGGACACATCCATTGAACCAAATCATGTAGACTAGGAATCAAGCTTGTTGAGCATCTCCATTAATAATATACACAAAAATAGCTATAACCAATAGCATTGCTTGCGTTGCTTTCCACAACGTAATTGTTTTCGCTACTATTGTAATGCTTTGTTTGGTCCCATAGGTTGTACTTGGCCTCTAGTGGAGATAAACATGATCGTCGTCATCATTGTGCTCTCTCTCTCTCTCTCTCTCTCTCTCTCTCTCTCTCATCTTAAAAAGGCCAAGGATGTTGTTGGACACATCCATTGCACCAAATCATGTAGACTAGGAATCAACCTTGTTGAGCATCTCCATCAATAACTTACACAAAAATAGCTATGACCAATATCATTGCTTGTGTTGCTTTCCACAACATAATTGTTTTCACTACTATTTTAACGCTTTGTTTGGTCCCATAGGTCGTACTTGGCCTCTAGTGGAGATAAACATGATCGTCGTCATCATTGTGCTCTCTCTCTCTCTCTCTCTCTCTCTCTCTCTCTCTCTCTCTCTCTCTCTCCCTCCCTCCCTCCCTCTCTCTCCCTCCCTCCCTCCCTCCCCCCCCCCTCTCTCTCTCTCTCTCTCTATTCCCCTCCCTCTCTCCCTCCCTCCCCCCCCCTCTCTCTCTCTCTCTCTCTCTCTCTCCCTCTCTCCCTCCCTCCCTCTCTCTCCCTCCCTCCCTCCCTCCCCCCCCCCCCTCTCTCTCTCTCTCTCTCTCTCTCTCTCTCTCTCTATTCCCCTCCCTCTCGCCCTCCCTCCCTCCCTCTCTCTCTCTCTCTCTCTCTCTCTCTCTCTCTCTCTCTCTCTCTCTACACACACACACATGCACATGCACATGCACACGCACACGCACACGTGCACACACACACAATCGTACATGCACACGCACATGCACACATACACACACATGTACACATGAATGCATGTACACACGGGTGCATGCATATGCGCATACATAGACACCTACATAGATGTAGGCACACACACACACACACACATATGTTACTACAAAACCATTATTTCTTTTGATGTTAAAAAGTCCAAGGATGATGTTAGGCATATACATTATAGCCCCATTGTAGCAAATCATGTAGATTATGAATCAATTTGTTGAGCATCTCAATCAATAACACACACAAAAGTAGCTATGACCAATAGTGTTTCTTTCCACATCATAATCACTTTTTGCTACTATTGTAATGAGATGTTTGGTCCCATAGGTCATACTCAGCCTTTAATAGAGATAAACACAATCGTCACCATCATTGTGCTCTCTCTCTCTCTCTCTCTCTCTCTCTCTCTCTCTCTCTCTCTCTCTCTCTCTCTCTCCCCCCTCCCCACTTGAACTTTAATTGATGTTGTGATCCCCCTTTTACCTAATGAATATCATGATGATGATGATGATGGTCTAGGGATGTTTTTATCGAAGCTATACTTATATATTAATATAAAATCTTGGTGAAAGTTTATCGAGCTAGTTTTTTAGTTTCACAATATTTGTAGAACATATTACAATTTTGTATATTTTCTTTTGAATTTTAAAGAAAAAGCTATAAATCCTGGTGAAACTTTAGATTTTTTCTCATAAAAGTTTCAAATCTTGGCAAAATTTTCAAACATTTATTTTTATCAAGGCATACAAATTTTCGACACCAATATAAAAGTTTCGCTTCTTAACGAAACTAATAGAAAAAAATCATCCAATCCATCTCTCTCTCTCCACTTGAATTTTAATTGATGTCGCACTCCCCCTTTTCCAATGATAATCTACTCCATGATAGTGTTCTTGCTTCAGTCTTAATAAACCACAAAATACAACTTCCTTTGCATGTGTTTGTGTTCATTGAGTGGCTCATCTAAAATATGTACCACAAAGAGAGCATAAATGTAGTGTACAAGAGCATATATGCTCTCTTGTTCTTTGTCATTCCTCATAGCTATGGGTTGGTGCTCACTATACCCACTTGCACCCTTGATTTTTTCCATGCTGTATAGCCACGGCTTCAATACGACTTAACCAAGATTTGTATAGAGTCTGGAATAACATTGTGGGATGTCATAGCCTCGCTATACCTACCCCGCGAGTGCATGAGTATGTTATCCACTAGGTAGCCAAGGCTAACGATAAGTGACCAAGGAAGAGAAGACCTCAACTTGCGGCTAAAGAACCTTCTAACAATGAGATATCAACAAGGATGCACATGATAAAGTGCTATTGTAAAGATCTAAGAATTTTAGCTAATGATATGAGTTAGTTAGAATACATAAAGGAGCCTTTTGGAACTTCTTGAATCCATTGAATGTTTTTGAAGTATATTTATATTTTGTATGAGAACTATATGATGAGGTCATTGCACGAGAGGGTGCAAGAGAAGTATGTTCGAGGAGGAGAAGAGTTGGTCTCTTCAAGGAGGTTGTGGATTTGGATGCATGCATGGAGAGATCCTGAGGAGCATCAGCATTGACGTATCTATATCAAGATCACAGCCATGGAGTTAAAAAGGAGTGTTGAAATATGTGTGCTTGGATGGGTGTTAGATATCTCCATGTTGTGAGATCCTATGGGACACAAGTTCAAAGGTAGTTTGAAGTCTATCAATGTGCATGGCTTAAGGGCTAAGGTCATTTGAGTGGTTATGGAAGAATAGTGTGTACATGGACTTAATTTAGTCCCATAAGCCACTTGTGGTTGGCCGCTCAAATATGCATAAGTAGGAAACCTTGGCCTTATATTTGTCATTCACTCATGAGAATCATTTAAGGCAACACACTATGGTGCTCATCATTGACCAATTGAAGTGCTTGAGCCCAACACAAGTGGGTAGAAAGATGATCTTTGTGATCACTTGTTCTTTAGCAACATTTTTTGTTCATGTTGATTTTGGTGCAATACTCAAGCATCACCTATTCTGACAAGCTAGCGAGTGAGTAACCTTGGTGCATTGACCACTTTAAGTTGTTGATCTATGAATAGGAAACTTAGAGAAGGGGAAAAAACCACTAACATTTGGTAATCTCTATTATGAGACTCTAGGAAGTGTTAAGCAGATGATCCTATAGTGTTCACTAAGTAGGAAGCTTGCAAGGTGCTTTTAAATTTTCACTTAGAGTGTCAAAATCAATTGAATTATTGATAAATGGGCTTAGATTTGAAGCAATTTCTACTAATGACCAGACTCATGTGATGAAGTGCTTTCTAGTAAAAGTCTACTAAATCTCAAACATGATTGATTTGAGGAATAAATGATTGTAGAGACATTTGGATCAATGTGCAAAAATGTTGGACCATGATTGGCCCAAAATGGAGGATGTTCAAGAAAATACAAGACTGCAAGACATCCCAAGTGGCATGATGCTATCATAGTAGATTAGCAATCCCATCAAGGATGAGGTATAAATGAGATCACAATCTAGAGTAAAGCAAGAGAGAGCCGCAGCCATGAGAAGGATGGAAGTGTTAAAAAAATAAAAGGCGGCATGGCATTCCAATAAGCCGTGTGATGTCCCACTAGAAAGAGCTAACTCTTATGGAGAATGAAGCATGTAGTCAATTTGCAAGCGAGGGCCACCAAGCTACATTACCCACCCAAGAGTCCCACCCATGAGGAGGTGAAGAGTAAGTACATAGACTCACAAAAGAAAAATAAAAGGCTTGATTATATTGAGGATTGAGATGTTTCTCGATGTCATAGAAACTCAACTCTATAAGAAGTTTGAGAGAAGGCATGGCCCAAGAGCCTACCCAAGATAAGAGCATTGTGAGGGTGATCAAAATTTCATCACCAAGATGAGAATTCTAGGAGGCTTGAGGGATTGAGGATGCCCAAAGGACAATGACCCCTTCATTCATGACCATTTCTTTATTGAGTATGTGCCATCACATTGGCTAAAACTCAGAGGAACACTACATGAACATAGCACGTGCATTCAAGGGACACATTTAAACACCCTTATCTTCCTAGGTGATTAATCCTTCATATCACATTGCCCATCCCTTCCCATCTATCAATTCTACTCTCGACTATGTTGAAGTCTCCTAGTAGAAGCGCATTGTCTGACAAGCGAATGCTTTCCCACAAAAGTGCTCTAGCCGAGTTTGGAGCATACACCGAGAAGACTTGACACGAGAGATTAGTGTGGACAAATTCCACCCCTACCCCGTATTTGCCAAAAATCGAGATAACTCTCCCTACTCCTTGAGCCAAGTGATTTGCTACACCTATGATTGCACCTCCTCTCCCTTCATCATGATTAGTTGTGAACCACAATCTCTTGTCATCAATTTGTTTTAGATGCAAGAGAGTCTTTGCTCCTCCTACTTTGACTTCTTGGAGAGCTAAGAAGTTAGGGGAGAGCTTGTTTGTTCTCATCCATCTCTTGAAAACTAGGGGCTTTAAGTCATTAGATAACCCCTCAACATTTACCAAAAGACCAAATTTTTTTTTTTTATTTTGACTCATCATTGGGTAGAGCTTTTATTCCTCAACGTTTTGGAGTTAATCAGGATCATTTGAGGAGATAGTGCAAATCCTCTAGACAACCTTCTCTTTTCTCTTTCTGCTAGACTCTTCTTGGTTGGGCTATCTAGGTGGGAGCTATTTAACATTTTTTCAAGTTGAATTGTTATTTTCCCCTTCACTAGGGTGAAAGGCTGTTCATCCTGTGAGATGGCAACAAATTCCTCTCCTGAACTGTCTTCCATGTTCTCTTCATTGGTCCTGGTCCTCTCTTCCTCTATCTGTTTTCCTTTCATCTTTTCTATCTTTATCCGACTCTCTTTAGTCTTGCCCTGCTTCTCTTCCTGTGGCGATGGAGTTGGTTCCTCTACCCTTGTCTTCTCCAATACCTCCAGATCTTTTGTACTCTCAGCTTGTTTCTCTTTTCTGCGACTACTACAGGAAGGACAGTCTTTTAGGAAATGTCCTCCCAATCCACAAAGGAAACATGAGTTGGGGATATTCTTGTAGAACACCTTTTGAATAAGTCCAAACCTGTCATGCCATCCAGCAATCGAATGGCGTTGGGAGATTCTATAGACAACTCCATCAACACACAGGCTAGCAGATTTCCTCTTGGACTTATGAAGCTTTCCATTTCTAATCCTAGAAACTAGCCTAGAGGGAGACATAATGCTTCCAACTGGGGTAATAGAGACAATGAAAGGTCTAGAAACTCTACCCAAATGGGTGCTTTGGAAGGCGAAGGTAAATCCGGATTAAACGAAGGCTCCCACAGCTAGATACATACGGGTTGGTTTCTGATCATCCAAGTTCCTTTCTGCATGACCTTAGTCACCATCTCGGCCTTCTCAAAGAGAAAAACAATATAACCATTCCTCAAGAAACGAATGCTTGTAACATTCAAATCTTTGCACGTCTAGAAATTCCTAACCCAACCCTCTAGAAACATTGCGAGGGGATGAGGGCTATGAATGTAATCGACAATCACACAGGAACACTGCCATTTGGTCAGTTCATTGAGTATGCCATTCTGGACCTTCACAGTAGGCAGCTTACCTTTGAAAGTGCTCCCATCTGAGCTAGGGAGTTTCTCAGAAGGTCCGGTGCTAAAGGTGTCGCCGAAGATTTGTTTGGTTGGCCCTTGGGGTAAGTTGCCCCCACGCAATTTGCTTTGGGGCTTCCGGCACTTTGAAGAGACTCCTTCCTCCACCTTGAACAACTCTAACGTAGGAGCCTCTCGACACATCTTGCATGGATGCCCCTGTTTGGGCTAGCTGAATTGGATCTTATCGTGGAGCTCCATTGGACTAGCGTGTAGACTTTGTCACTGAAAAGGTGACTACTTTGGATGTTTATATCGTTTTTTTCTCTGAGAATGACAGGAAGCTGTCAGGGCCAGTTCTAAAGATGCTTAGCAGTTCTTTGATAGCTGCAGATCTGCTAGCATTTTGCATGTCACTATCCTCCACTTGGAATGTGAAGCCCGTTGTCCTACCATCTTTTGCATTTTCTTTGGTTTGCTCAAGATCTTGCATGATATCATCTGTCTTACTGTTGTCTTCATGATTTAGGGCTGGTGACTGAAGGTGCAAGAATGGAATGGAAAGACATAATGAAAATGCTAGAGCAAAGCAAAGATAACCAAAGTACTCACATGATGGAAAGCTTGATGTAGATGTTGACTCCTCTGATTTGACACAAGGAAGTACAACACTCTTATAGAGTGCACACACAAACTAAAGTACCTAGTGTATATGGGATAATTCCCAATATGACACGTGGCACTCTCACACAAATACTAGTTCCTAGTACACACTAGAACACTCAACTTGACTTCATGTTCTAACACCCCCCCATGAAGGAAAGGTGAGTGATAGCATGAGTTCATAAAAGATGCAATTCCTTGATATTCCCAACAAATCCCCCCTCAAGGAAATGCCTCATACTGCAAGGATAAATCATAGGCTCATGGTCTCTCATGCCAGGGTCTCTGGTGAAGGATAAATCCACGGCTCTAGTCTCTCATGCAAGTTGGACATCCTTGGGTAGGTACATAATATGGGATATACCAGGATAAACACACAAACATAATAGATACTTCTGAGAGGTTCAAACAGATAAGACAAGATACCTTTGCATACTCATAGCAGTTGCAACAGGTTTACAAAATCCTTTTTGGAAACATGATCCAAGCAAGGAACCCTAGAAACAAAAATCTTTATCATCTACCATATATGCTTTTTCATCACTTGTGTCCTCCACCAAATTTGCTGAATTTTTCTTTGAGAAATAGTTACTTTCAGAGTGGCCATTCTTGCCACAAATCCCACATGGCTTGATGCGAAAACAATCTTTCTCATCATGATTGTTTTTGCCACAATGTCTACAAGCTTTAAAATTCATCCTTTTGAACTTGGTTGCCAAAGCTTGTTCTCCCTCCACTTGGTGATCCTTTCGCTTCTCTCGCTTCCTTTCATCTTCTTGCAATGCACTTATGATCCCTTCAAATGAAGGATCGGGACCATATTTCAGTGTTGTGACCAAGTTGTCATATTCTTCAGGCATGCTTTTGAGAAGCACTGCCATAGAATCATCTTCTATCACCGGTGAATCAACCGAAGCCAACTAGTTCATGAGACTTCTCATTTTGTTGATGTGAGCATCAAGAGGTGCTCCAGATGTTAGCTCTAACTCAAAGAACTCAATCTTGAGTGACAGCTTAGAATGCTTGCTACTTGCACCAAATAAGTGGTCAAGCACAGCCCAAGCTTCAGCAGGATCTTCAAGATTGGCAATGTGATGCAGATAATTGTCTCCAAGACCCAATGCAATGATTGCGAATGCTTGCTTGAGATGTTGAGGTTCCTTTTCCCTCTCTTTTGATGAAGAAGTTCCCTTGACCAGATTCCACAAATTGTACTTCATCAAGTGGAACTTGATCTTCATTTGCCAAGTGTGAAATCCTTGGCCATTGAATTTTTCAATGGCAGCGTGGGTGTTCATCCTTCAAGAGCTATCAAAAGGCAATCATGCTCATCTTACAATTTCGGAAGTAAGATGATCACATCCCTCCATACATTGCTGTGTGTCAAACAATTAGATTCCGTCATCGTGACCCTTTGCTATGCGGCGAACAATTACATCCTCAGAGATAGCAAAACGCTTCACGATCCTTGAGGAGAGCTTTCCAAAGCAGCCAACACGTCTTATTCACAAACAAGCAGAAAAAATCCTCTTCGACAAACAACGCACTGAAGGTCTTCTCACTATTGCGCTTTGAGTGTAGATTGTGAAACGGTCGACAAGCATGGCAAGCACGTCGAAGCAAGTTTAACTCGCAAAACGTACACCTCCACTAGCTCCATGCTTGCTTTTTCAGAGAGGACTATAGTAAAAGCTGAAGGCAGCACCAGGTTCTTTACTGAGATTTGAGATTCGTTGCCCACGGTGATTGTGATCTAGAGTGAAACTAGCCGGATGCTGACATGATGTAGAGGTGGGTAGCAGCAGGGTAGTGGCAACCTGATGTAGAGGCGGGCAGCAGCAAGAGAATGGCGAGGTAAGTGAGAAGAGGTGGCAGGCAGTAAACACGAGGGGAGCGGCCAGATTTGGAGGAGAAGATTGCAAATGAAGAGGGAAATCGTGGGTAGCTACATGTTGATGAAGACCACAGGGAATCTCCAGCTCCACATGAAGGGGTACGAGAAGGGAAGCCTTCCAAGGAGAGAGAGAGAGAGAGAAGCTTCTCTTTCTGGCCTCTCTCAACTCAATTCCTTGGAAGGCAAGGAGGAAGGGGAGCTGGCTCTGATACCACATGAAGGTGCAAGAATGGAATGGAAAGACATAATGAAAATGCTAGAGCAAAGCAAAGATAACCAAAGTACTCACATGATGGAAAGCTTGATGTAGATGTTGACTCCTCTGATTTGACAAAAGGAAGTATAACACTCTTATAGAGTGCACACACAAACTAAAGTACCTAGTGTATATGGGATAATTCCCAATATGACACGTGGCACTTGAACGCACGTGATATAGAGAGTTTTTACATAGTGACCCCCCTGAGATGCACCCTATCTCTGCCGCCACCATCATTGGGGGAAACCTTATCTCCATCATCGCCAGAGGATGCCCTATCCCTACCGCCATCACTAGAGGGTGCCATTTCAAAAAAAAAAAAAAAGGGATTTTTTTGGAACCATACAAGATATTTTGCAAGTGAATGTTAGGAAATTCCAAGTATTTATATTTGATGTGAAATGGTTCAAAGCCATCTGCAGAGGTTCTCAAGCGATGGTCAAGAAGGATCCAAGTGGTTTTATGTCCTTTGGCTCAACCAAAATTTCGGATGACCTTAGTGACACATTTGTGCTACCCATGCACTGTGAGCAAGTAAGCATTTTATTTTATGGATATCATTTTCTGTTCAACTGCATTAAAGATTGTATGAACATATCATGGATTTTTGTTTTAGGTGGTCTTTCAACCCAATTGAGTGGACGATCAGTGGTGGTTTGTGATTCAAGTTGTACCTAGAAAATGACAAGTATTTTTCAAGATGTGGAAGTAGAGAATGAAATGGAAGATCAAGAAATATATGGGTTGGAAGCTAGCACTTCCAATACCCCTTCTATTAGAGTTTTGGAAAGTGAAGATAGTTTGAATTCCTCAGAGGACTTTTTAGATACTAATTTTAGAGGCCTCGATCTACATGCTAAAGATGTGCACCAATGTGGAAACATTTGAATTTGATTTAATTTTTGCAAGGTTAGGAAGGGTGAATATCAACACTTTTTTTGATGCTGTGTGTTTTTTAGAGGCATTTTTTACTGAAATATCGATGCTATTTCAAAAAATAATGGTAATATCAATAAAAATATGGATGTAATGACTTTTTGGCTATAATATCGATGAAAGGATTTTGCACCAAAAAACAAAGTAATAAGCGTCAAAAAAATTAGTAGTGGTTGGATAATGGAAAAGCATAAAATGAAGTGGTTATACATTTTGGTTCCTCTCTCTCTCTCTCTCTCTCTCTCTCTCTCTCTCTCTCTCTCTCTCTCTCTCTCTCTCTACAATGTGGTACTAGAGCTTGATCTCTTGAAACCCATGGATTGACCTATGTATGAGGGAGCTTTAAATCAATAATTACTACTATTTTTGGAGTTGCAGACTCTATAGGGAATAAAGCTGAATGCCAATGTTTGATCAAGATTTCTTTGTTGGGAGATATTTTCCAAGCATGAAGCAAGTTGTGTGCTTGCCATTGGCTCTCTTGGTTGCAATTCTACTACATGATTGAAAGAACATTACAACTATAAGTGTGCATTCCTTGGATTTGAAGAGCCAGGTTTAGATAACAAGAATACCATGAACAAAATTAGACTAAGGTTTTGTGAAACTCTCCTTGCTCTTGGTGGAGGCAAACTGCCATTAAAGAGCTACATTGCTAAGCATAGCAAAGCATTATCTCAGTGGCAAAACTCTCGCTGCAGAAATTTATCAAAAATGACAAGTTGTAAGGACATTTAGGGTAGCTTTTCTCATTTTATGTCAGATAGGTTGCAAGCATTGATTTGGAGTTACATTTTAAGTTTGTACCTAGTGGAGAGGACACCATTTTTAATATAGGCACAAAGAACTCTAGTTTTTGCGACATGAGAATCTTCCAATCCTTGTATAATTATAGTCTAAGTTAAACTGAGAAATTTTAGATCTCTAAATAAGCTACAACTTTTGTTATGGAAGCAAACCTATTTGAGATCTGTAACAAAAGTTATGATGCTTGTAAGATAGCCAAAAGTTGTTTTTGTTATAGCATTGAAAAAAGTGGGAAAAAAGCCTTGAAATGCCAATAGAATGCATAAATAGCATATGAGCCCATTTGGGCATCAAAATGCAATGAGAAGTTATGGAATGCATATATTGGTAAAAAGGAGTAAAAATGCACTCAACGCAGGTACTTTGGAGCCTTGAACGGCATTGGGAAATTTTTAAAGGCATGTTTCCTATGTATTTTGCATCATATCCCATGTGGACAAGAGATAGGCCATGTTTTTGGAATGATTGGGCTGAAGTAGACTAGCATGAGGCTAGTTGTCTAGATGCTATCATGCCAGAGATGATGCTTTAATTCACACATGGTGTTGCATTGATATAAAATATGAGGAAATTAGATGCTATTTGGCCTATCATTCATCCTAACCTGGTAATGATTTTTAATGGTTTCTTGAGAGTAGACTCTACCTGATTTTATGTAGATTTATTGTATGTTTTATGCTCTCTATTAGTGAAGGCACCATGGGTGAAACATCACAAATAGTGGGTGAGAAACTCAGTAAGGACAACTATAGCATACGGTCGTATTGTATGGAGAAATTCCTTATGGGAATTGATTACTAGTGATGATAAAATGCCCCAATTTTCTAGATGAGAGTCTAATGGAGGAGTTGGTGAAAGGGTACAAAGCATGGGTTGAAAAATCTCAAAAAGTGTTGCATTAGATTTCTCTTTGTATTTTAGAAAATTTGATTCCACACATTAAGAAAGCTATAAATCCAAAAGAAGCTTGAGACATTCATGTAAAAATGTATAGCATGAGCATTGAGGCTTGTAAGATCCAATTAAAGTAGTGGTACATTGCTTTTGGAGAGGGAACAAGTGTATTACTAACTATGTTGTAGAAATCAAATAGATTGTTGAATATTTGGCTAGCATTAATTTCATTTGTTGATGATGATTTCTGGGGATCATAAAACTATGAGCTTTTGATTTAGAGCTTTTTTAACACACCTAAGCAAACTTCGATCATCTATGCCATATGTCACTGTGAGAGCATGAAAATAGAAGGGTACCTTTCCATATCGATTTTCCCTACATATGATTAGAATTGTAACCCATCTATGCATACATTATTACCAAAAAGTTAGCTTGTGAGTACAACCTTTCCATATTAATTTTCCATGCATATGATTAGAATTATAACTCATCTATGCTTACATTATTACCAAAAGCTAACTTGTGAGTACAAGAACTTTTCATTTGTAGCTACTTCACATTTTGGTGTTTACAATTATCCTTTCATTATACATCATGCTAGTCCATCATTATGTTTCCTATGGTATCGACCATGTTTACCAACCACTATTAAATTACAAATACCACAGGAGACAACAAGCTTGCTTATCATTAGGATTGTGACTTATCCATACACAAAGTCTTCAAAACCAAAATTGAGATGAAGAAGTCATACTACTCAAGGGATCAAAAGTATCAAAGCTACAACATCTGATTGTAGCAAATGTGAATAAGCAAGGGTAAATCTCTCCAGATGCGCCTCCACAACCAACAAAGAATTATCCATACACAAAGACCTCAAAACATGGATTGAGGTGAGGAAGTCACACTACTAAAGGGGTCAAGAGTATCAAAAGCTACAACATGTCATGGAAGCAAATGCAAACAAGCAGGGGTCTACTCATCATCACTAGCATCATCAGTGGGTGGCCCACATGCAACATCTATAAGGAACTGATTATATAAGCCAAAGTCCCCCTCCAAGCACATACAATTGTGGTACATCTCTCCAGATGCATGACCCAAGCCTCCACAACTAGCAAAGACATCTAAGACATAATCTGACTCAATTGTAAAGGTATCCAACAACCACCTGAAACATAAATCCTAGTTATAAGTTGAAAAAAAGAAATAGCACTAAGAAATGTATCGTGACCCATGACAAAATGAGCTCTTGAGGAATGCAAGGGATTTCCCTGCCCCTCCTCGACAAGAGCTCCATCAACAATGGTGCGCTCAAAGCCATAATGCACTACCAAACTCTCAGAGAGGAAACTCCGTGTGGTTGGAAACATATGAGGGTCAATCTTCTCCCCTGCCTCCCTATCATAAGCTGGCACTCGCATGCTCACATGGTAAAACAATCCCACTGTGAAGTCAATAACCTAGAAAAAGTCAAAATAGAGTATTGTTAGTGAAAATGAAGGAAATTACTATCAGAAACAACTACAATAAATACACTAAGTTTTGGCTGTTTGTTGTAACAGGCAGTGATTACATTTACATGTTGGTATAGCATGGCTTAGGCTTATTTTTACTTTTATTTCTGAATAATTGTTTTCATTTGACAGACAAACCAGAAAGGAGATATCCGTGGTAAGCGATTCATTCAATTAACGATGCCCTTCAATTAAAGATTGTACATAAATTGAAAGAAGTATATGATTGTTGTGTTTCCTTTTTCATCTTAGTGGTATGGCCTTGTCTTGTATTTGTGAGCCTAGGACATGCCTTGTTCAAACTGCCCATATTGTTATTGTGGTGTGGCAAGTACTTTGAAAAAAATCCAGATAAGGCTGATAAAATGGTTGGACTCGATACTCGAGAATCCTGCCTAGGTGTGTCTTCTTTTTTTCCTTTTAAAAAAAAAGACTTCTACTACGTATGAAAGAAACTCCAAGAGCGAAGATCAGGGATAGTCTCTAACAAAGAATATTAGAACAAGGTTAGGAATGAACATACCTCCTCCGTAGTGTTAGGATGCATGCACCTCCCATCACACATAAGAGTCCATGTGCTAGCAGTAGTCCTAGGCCCATATTGTGTGCAAACTTAGAGACTTTGCCAAAGTGCTGGGCAAGTCCCAAAGTCACAAAAAATCCTCATCTGCAAGAAATCTTTAGGCAAGTTCCATAGTGCCTTTCACTAGCTTAGTAGAAAACATATTCCACTATGGTATGCTCCCTACAACAACAGATAGTGTTTTAAATTATTGGTACTAAAGCAAAAGTATAATACTGGAACATTTTTTTGTGTAGAATAGTTTCAATGCAAAATAAAATGTAAGAGCTTAAAAAATGGCATATGATTAAGTAAATTGTATTGTCTATGCATAGGGAAAAAAACAAAAGAAGCTAAAACAAAAATATATGGGAATACCTTCTTTGTGAAAACCTTTCACAAACAAGGAAGCGGGGAAGTCTGCAAAAATAAGTCTTGCCACCTCAAATGATGGAACCCCATTATGGGAGTACATATCATATTGATTGGTCTCCAAGAAGTGTCGTATGCTGTAATAAGACCACTTGCAATTACATTTACCCATTTATCTCATCATAATTCTTATAAGCCTATATTCACATGAAATTTGAAAAAGAAGGGTACCTCTCCAATGCAAAGGAATCAATGGATGATACATCAACCAATAGAGCGTCTACTTTGGACTGAAATTGGAAACCTAAACTCCAACAAGTATTAGTAGAAATCGGATAGGAATAATCAAAGTAATTCACATTGTGTGAACCATAAACCAAATCACCTATTCGACATGTCAAGGGACGTCTATTTGAATCGGCCACATCAAAGGACAACCCCTTACTGGTGGGTGACATGTGCAATTGGCTCTTATCAAGCTTTGGTTTTTCCTTTGACTCTTCCCTCTTTTGTTTTGCCTTGTCAAGTTTAACCTTTGGCTTGTCTTGCGCATGACTTGCATCTGTGGCTCTTGGGGATTCCACACTACACTTCTCTTGAGCATGAGTTGCACCCATGGCTCTTGGAGATTCAATATTCTCATCCACAATATATTGGACCTCTTCCTTAAATCCTACAAATTTATAAGGACAATGATACTATCATCTGCTTTCAAATCACAACTATTTCATTATGAGATAGAGGTGAAAATTGGACTTACTTTTCCATAGTTCTTGTTCTTGTTTGGGAATGTCTTGTAGAGGGTATTCCAACCACCATGGACATTCATGACATTCCCACTGGGAGACACCCTTGTCTTGTAAAGTAGGAGAATACATTGAATTCTCATCTTGCAAGTTAAGCCAATCATCAATAAGAGAAGGGAAGGTCTCCAATGCACCTTTCTTCTTTGCATCACACAACCATCTACAACATCATACATAGAACCACAAGTAACATAAGTAAAAGCCTCAGAAGCATAGATTATTCAAATATGAATATAATCACTTATTCTTAATAGGTATACAATAATCTGAATCACTTACCATCTTTGATACGCTTCATCCAAGTCTTCAATTGGTGATTGCCATCCCAAACAAGAATTTTTTTCCCACTCTTCAGGAAGATCCCTCTCCAAATCGGTCCCCAATCCTTCAAATTTTGTGGAGTTATAGGCATATAATCCCCATTTTTTCCTTTTAATGAAACCAAAAACTTTCCCATGGTTTCAATGCATGCTACACTGTCAAATGATGGAATCACCCAAGAGGCATCAGAGGAAGCTGGTCTAATGGTCTCATGGGGAACAAGTCTACACAACGAGACCATGGGTGGATCGGAGCCTCTCCTTAAAAAAAAGGCTAACACATCTGACATCATGCCCAAAGGAACCTGGACACCAAGATGACGAGTATGCTTATCTTCTTCTTCTTTTTTCATGTTCTCCATCTTCATTTACTATGTCCTCTTCCTCTCCTCTCGTAAGCTCAGTCGTTGTGTTTCCTGCATCACTTATCGTCCTATGAGTTATGTCATTATTGGCATCCTCAATGCTATCCTCCATTGCCTCATCATCTATAAAAATGCACCTCTTACGTGGTCTACCACTCTTTTTTGCAAGGGATTCTGAAAAGGTCCTTGATGAAGCCTCTTCATCAACATTTCGTGCTTGACCACAAGACCTAGATTTGAGTAGCATTCCACCTGCTCTTTTGAAAAAACTAACTCTTATAAGCTTATGAAGAAAATAAAAATTAAAATGAAAAAATCCAAATGAATCCAACCTGTCCTTCCAACTTCATTTTGTCCTCTTTTTTCACCTCTATGCCTCCCATCCATTCCAATGTAACCTTTAAATTAAATAAAAATCAAACAATCAAATATGTTGCGGACATGCATCTTACTAGCTCTTATAATCTAAGGAAGGAAATAAAATTTAAAATTGAAACATCCAACCAACTCAATGTGATCCTGGGTTTTACAAATTTGAAATTGAAACATTCAAATAAATCCTGACCATTTTTGCTTTGCCTTTTCCTTCCACCTCTGCGCCTTCCCGCCATTCCGATGTTACCTCTAAATCATTAGAAAAAAATGTTCAGAGACATAGCCACATAATAGATACCATGTTATATCTCTTTGCTATTGAAATTTCTTTCTTCCTCCTTGCCTAATATGACTTGTGAATACTTACAAAATGTACTATGAGAGTACCATAATTACCAACCCAAATCAATCTTTGTGGTAATGATGATCTATAGCTTAATTTATGTCAATTGAAAACAAAGAAAGATTTAACTTCAATTAAAAACAAAGAAATATTTAACTTCAATAGAAAGCTACTGCCTCTTTCTTAACACACACAACACTATTAATTTTTCTAGTACAAGGAAGGGAATCTTTCTCCTCAACCTGCTTTTCAAAGAGATCAAACAAACTGTCAGGCACTCAAGGTTAGTTAGTAAAATTGAGGTCTAGAGAATGAAGTAGGGGCCATTTGGGGGGCATGAAAGAGGCCTGCAAGAACAAGCAAGTCATGGCAAGCAAGGAATCAAGATCAAGGGAAGTGATAAAACATGTATTATAGACAAGGAATTTGACAAGGAAGAGATATTAAAACACATCCATTGAGAGATGTAGAAGAACTGTAGAACCAGAGGAGAGAGGGGTCGTGCTGCCATGAATCTTGCAAAGTCATAGATCTTCACAACGACTTGGTCGAGCATGAATTTACTCCCTTTGACAACAAAGCAATGGTGTGATGTAGAATTGAACACTTGTTTGCGCACAGATGCCCAGGGAGTTAGATATTCTTATGATATACTAATGGCATACCTTCAATCATATCAACCAATAGAGACATAAGGATGACAACAATCCCACATCAAGACCAAAGGTGTATAAGACCAAGGAATCCTTACATATGTTAGTTTTGCAAAAGAATTGCAACAAAAATAAAGTATTCAACAAAAGTGCATGCTAACATCAACATCATCATTCAAAGACATCAAGTGCTAGACACCGTGTAGAAATGTCAATCTTTTGAGAGCCAAGGCTATTGGTTTTTGTGTTTTCAATGGTTTGGCTTGTCGAAAAGCTACCGAAACTAGGCATGGGAGAGAAATTTCAAAATTTTGCAGCTCTTTAAAATTCCTTCGACATAGAAATTGCCTTTCTTAACCCTCCTAGAGCATCTGCGCACCCGCAGATGATCAGGGAGCTACATGAAAGGTCATTGAAAATGGAGATATTCCATTTGAAAATTTTTAACTCATGGAAAATGCCCTTATTTACCCCCTTAGAGCATCTATGCGTGTGCAGACAGTTGGGAAGCTAGCTTTTATCGATGTTGTGTATTTTCCACGGAGATTTTCAACACTTTTATCGATGCTTATATTGTTGCTTTCTTCAGAACTTAATGCTTATATGGACGGTAATATCGGTGTCTCGCTATCTCTTTGCTTATATCAAGATGGATGTCATTTTCAATGCAAAATGAAGTAAAAAGCGCCGATGAACAATGTCGAAAATGAGGCTAATGGTAGTAGTGCATGTAATAGGAAATGGAATTTCGAATTAGCATTAGCATTAGACACAAGGCATTAACATTAGATATTGGGGTGAAAGAAAGCTTGGGTGTAGCCATTTTTTGTGAACTGGAGGGCATTTTTTGTATATAGGCAACTTGCATGACCCATAACTTATGCATTACACTCAATGGAATTTGATAAACTTAGTCTTCAAATAGTAGTATACATTCCAAAATTAACTGAGACCAAAAAAATATGAAATTGAAATTTTGAATGATATCATTAAATTAGTACAAGTACTATGTTGCATGTGTATCCTAAGCAGTATACGATACAACAATTTATTCAAAATCATCAAAATTTTGTTCTACACATACATGCAACCAAGTAATCATTAAAAATTGTAGTATTTGAGCTTCCCCTCAACCAAAGGACACCTAATCGAAAAAATTTGATATGGTCTAAGGGGACGCCAATGTTGTGCTAAAATTATGCACACCCATCTTAGGGCATGCTCCATAACTTTTTCTTGATTTGTTGACAAGTAAAAAGAATTGAAAAATGTGCATCCACACTTATATGACTACTGCATGGTGGTCTTCAAACATAGATATTTGTTGATATTCATATCTTGATTCACCCTAGAATGGATAAATTAGAAAATATCTAACTCATGCATGTGCAAAGATCTTTGAATAAATTCGACACTATTTATAATTTTGCATTCCTTCTTTTTCCATGTACTTCCTTGCTATAAGATCCATAAGCATACCAAATTTCATTGCATTTCAAATTCACAGCATCTAGCACACTAGCATGCCCTTTGCCCTATCCAAAATTTTAAATATTCTAGGCCACATTGCATTTGCTTGGGGGCCACCTGCATATCCAAATTGCTGATGTGTGTTGTCGAAGGAGGCAAATCACAATGGCTGAAATTTCACATCCATTGGACAGGCTTTCAAATTTTCATGCCTTCCGCACTTGCAAATCTTGAATATGGTACACAAAACCTCATGTCAACCTGCAACATACACAAGACCTTTCATTTGTTATTCTCTCCATTTTTTGCAACTTCTGCTTGTGCATACTTTCATTTGGTTCTCTCTCTCTCTCTCTCTCTCTCTCTCTCTCTCTCTCTCTCTCTCTCTCTCTTTCAGGTAGTCAGACTCGTCTTCTTCCCTTATTTTCTCTACTATTATCTAAAAATATAAGGAGCACCTACTGTATCAACTTCTAGGTGCTTGCTTTAAGCTGTAGATACTCTTTTTGAGATGGCAAACCTTATTCTCCTTTCTTGGTTCAACATAACCTGCTGGTTGTTGCATGTAGACTTCCTCGTCTAGGTAACCATTGAGAAATGCATTCTTGACATTGAGTTGATACACATTCCATCTACTGTGAGTGTTGCTAGTGATATCAAGAACCGTATGGAATCCATCTTTGCTACTTGAGCATAAGTCTCATCATAATCTTGACCAGATTGTGTATGGTTATATATGTTTATACATATAACCATATATGGTATGTATATGTTTATACATATAACCATATATGGTATGTATATGTTTAAATATGGTTATGTGGTTATATATGTTTATACAAACATATGTTCATGTATATGTATGTGTTGCTACACACATTCATACATTTGTATATCTATGTGTGCGCCCGTGCATGCATGTGTGCTCAGTGTGTTTGTGTGTGTGTGTGTGTGTGTGTGTGTGTGTGTGTGTGTGTGTGTGTGTGTGCATGCGTGCATGCGTGCGTGCATGCATGTGTGTGTGTGTGTGTGTGTGTGTGTGTGTGTGTGTGTGTGTGTGTGTGTGTGTGTGTGTGTGTGTGTGTGTGTGTGTGTGTGCATTGTATCCATGTTTGTATATATGTTTTGCAATGTTTATGTTTATTTTTCAATGTACATGTGTATTCATGTATATATATGTATGGTTGTAAACATACATACATATCTACATGTGAATATTATTTATATATATATATATATATATATGTATGTATATATATGTATATATATATATATACCTATCTGTGCATTGTATGGCTATAGGTGCATTGTTTGTTTATATGTTTGTCTATATGCATTGTATCTATGTTTATCTTTCTTTACATATGGTGTGTATACTTGTGTGTGTCTATGTGTATATCTACGTGTCTACTTGTATATCTATGTGTATATCTAGATGTGTCAATATATGGATATATGTTTGCAATGCATATTGTGTTTATGTATATTATTTAATATATTTATATGGTATCTACATATATATGCTAAGTACATTGTGAACATTTTGTTACTCAAAACAACATCCTATCATGTTACTCAAAATGAAATCCTATCATGATACTCACCTTTGAACCACAAAGTGAGCCCATATTCAACCTTTTAGAACGTTGAATTGATTTGCACTATGGAAAGCATAGCCACTCTTCATAAGCTTCTTTTGTGATTTCTTTCACATTACTTGCTATGGTCTATGGTTTTTCAAAGAAGACATAGCAAACTATTGTATTTCGTTACTACATCAATAATATTAGACCTCTTAACAAGAATATGTTGGGAGATCTAATGCATTCATGAGTGATCATTTTGGCTAAGGGAATGCATGTATAGATTTATATGCTAGTAGTATCTATGTATGTATTTATATGCTAAAAGTATCTATGTACCTATATATATGGAACTAGAACCTATATATTTATTACTTACTAGCATCTATGCATGTCTAGTTTATATGTGTGTAAATGCTATTAACATCTACCCCTCTATATGTCTAGTATATATGTATCTAAATGCTATTATCATCTGTTTATCTATATATTGTGCCTAATATATATGTATGTAAATGCTACCAGCATCTATGCATCAATATGTGTCTAGTATATGTGTATGCAAATGCTACTAGTGTCTATGCATCGATATTAAAGAGTGAACCATTTCATGAAGAAAAGATGTATGGATCTACAATCATGTGGCCATTTCAAAGAGCAAACTATTTCCTTAAGTCAATTCAAGTCTCAATGAGAGAATACTCACTTTTGTATAGGGATTTAGGCATATTCAATGAAACGATAATTTGAAGTAGCCAATATCATAAGTCATTTGAGAACTTCTTGGTACATACTCATATTCAAAGAAAGAGTCAATTTCATAAGCCATTTGAAAACCTCTTGCTATATACTCATATTCAATGAAAGAGTTAAATGAAATTGGCCACTCCCATGCAACACAATTTATGGGATGCCTCACAGACCACTAATGCAAAGCCTCATAGAGAATTCAAACCCCTCACATAAATCAAAAGACATTGAAATAAAGTCCTATATGTTGTCATCTCTTTCCCTACAGAGGAATGCGCCAATTGAATTAGAAATCCTATTGAGAGCACTGCACAATGCGCTCCCATGCTACACAAGTAGTCGTGTCTTCTCCATAGACAACTATTCAGACCTCTGCACACTTCATGTGTGCTCCCACACTACACAGGTAGTTGTGTCTTCTCCATAGACTCATACCTCTCTGGACATGCCGCCTCTCATTTCTCCTTAGTGCTTCATGAATTCTCACATTGCTCAAGCATTGCTGCCATATTCTTTGTGGTATAACCCAACTTCTTTAAGTTGCCTATGATATATCTAGACTCCTTTTCCCAAACTCTTGTTGAGTGAGCATCATCATCTCCATCACATGAGGATGGCTATCACTAAACTTTGATTAGAAATATGCATTCATGTGTAAATATACCAAGCGGAGGATAAAAGATATGTAAACAAAAGTGAAGGTGAGAAAAAGTAGTAGAAGTTCAAGAATGGAAAAGAGAAAGATGAATATGGTTGCATGTGTTCTCTCTCTCTCTCTCTCTCTCTCTCTCTCTCTCTCTCTCTCTCTCTCATTCACCAATGAGATGTATGTTTGTGAGGTTCTGGACACTAGCAGACCAGTCCACCTTCATGAGCATGAGGGTAGCTTTAAAGCAGACTAGAACACACTTGGATGATGATCTCACACTCTTATAGCAAGAGCTCAGAAGGGAGGCAATGACCTGAGTGATGGCTACGAGGAAAGAACAAAAATGGGTTGTATATTGAGATGGTAAGGTTATCATTCCAGAAATAGATACAGATAGTTCATGATGGTAATAGGCCTCTGAGATGGAGAGACACATGGTATATTTAATATGGTTGTATGGAACTATAATGGCACTCATTGCTCTACTGCTGGTATGATCTAGGCGGCTTTTTAGAGAGAGATATTGATAGAGACATTATTTTCTACACCGAGATACATGTGTTATGAGAAATTATTTTTCAATTCTTTTCTTGAAATTAAGCAAAGTATTTTGCGAATAGGATAGAATCGCACCAGACATGGCAGGGGTTCTATTGGTATTCTTATGTGGTTTGAGGGATGCCTGGCTAAATGAATGCCATTTAATAAAGTATTGTGGGTGATGCCATTATGAAATACTTGAATTATTTGGTAGATGCATGTGATGACCATTTGTTAGCATGTTGGTTAGTATGACGGGTAGTCATGAGTATTTTGGTGTATGCCATTGGGATGCTAAGTGTTGAAGGTATTAGTATTTATTGTCTGATTATTTACTAATATGCTTTGGTTTCATGAGTTCAGGTGATGCTAAGGAAGATCGAAAATATTAAGGCTCCAAGTAACATTAGCAAGCGTTGGCAATTATTGGCAAAACATTTGAAGTATAAGGTGTACCTCACCTTGGTATATTTGGTCTTATGAATTAATGACCTTGGGGCAATTGTTGATTGCAATTGATAAAGGGATCAAATGCCTTTTACATTTATTGGCTTATGATCTTGGAAGAGTGGTGTTGAATCATTGTGGATTAATGCTTTATGCCATGCAAAGGCTTTTGCAACAATGGCCAAGGGCCTATTTCAGAATGTAATAAAGGAAAGTGCTCTAAAGCCTTCCCATTATTTTTGGGCATGTATTTTGGATGTGATAGACTCAATCATGAGTAAAGGAGTGAAGAAAAGAAAAGTATGTATTAAAGGATGTACAAGAGAAAAGGATGGCTAAAGACAAGGACATGCCTTGGCAATGAGAGGATCAAGTATCCTTGTATTTTGGCTCATGCATTATGTTTTAAATATTATAAATACTCAAGGTGTGGGATCATGAGCCACACACCTTGAGGGGGGAGATTGTACCCTATGCTTTGCCTTGTGTCCTCTTCCGTTTCATGGTTTTCGTTCTTCTCTTTCATGTATTTTAGTGTATTTGTATTTTTAAGCTAATGTGAATTTTGGCATTAGCAATTCATGTTACAGTGGTCTTAGAGCTCTTGCTATGCTCCATGAGGACCTAAGATTGAGAGGTACTCTCCAAGGAATTGTTGGGAAGAGAGCTGAAGGAGTCGTCGACTCAGATTTTAAAAAGGGGGACTCCAAATGTACTTTGGAGAGTGGTAAATGTAAGTCAATTTTTGAGGGGCCTTATGACTTTGATTAAGGTCTTCTTCTTTTGCAAAGAAAATAGAGAGACTTTCGTCTCTGTTCGTGACACCGCGTGATGCCACTTCTCATCCTCTTGCCTCTCAATGCTTCTTCCATCTACTCAATCTATTGCATAAGCCTTTCAAAGCCTCCCTCCAAGCCTCTCCAAACGGGTAGAAACAGCATTTGGGTAAAATTTTCTTCACAAGTAACGAATCCTGCTACGGATAAGAAGAATCAACCTTGAAGAATTCGGCGATGAATTTGCCTCTACAGCTGACTAAAGGGTTTTCAGACCCTTTGAATGCATTCTCTTGGTCCGTTTGAGCTATGGTGGAGCACATGAGCAGGTTTGAAAATGCTTAGCAAGGGGAAAATGTGAGAGAAGATAAATGCAGTTTTCAAATGATAAGAGGGTGACTTGTCCTCTGATAAGTTATCAAAAAATCCAATATCTTATCAAGTCACACCCCTCTTCTACCCCTCTTCCATATTCACTAATTCTTTCATAAGTGAAGCTATTTGAATGCTTTTTTGAAGCCGATTGTTCCAAGTTATTGTGGCTACAACTTTTGGAAGTATGATTAACTTCTAAAACTCTATTAGAGGGAAGTATCATAATTTTACAGTTTGAATATCATAATTGCTTGTTGTTGACCTAATCAAGTATTAAGTTGCTTGAAAAGCAGATTACATCATAAATTTTCTTCAATTTTGACAACTTGCACCAACATTCCGAGTTCTTGAGGGAGTAGATGAGAACCCTTTGAATATGTCGAAAATTTTTCAATGAAATTATATAAAGCCAAGTATTCCTTAGTGAAGCTACATATTTCTTTTGAAAATTTTATTATTTCCTGACCCTTGTAAATCAATATGAGGAGAAAAATGTGGTGTTGTTTTTTCCTTGATGCTTTCAGGAGAATGGACTATAGCATTGGAATACTTTCTCCAAGTAGATTCTTCAGTAAAGAGGTAATCTGATGGTAAGAAAGTATCGCTAAATAAATAACAACTTCAATTTTAGAAGTGGTACTTGATGCTATAATTTATAGGAATGATATTTCATAACTCGAGTAATCTCAATATTTATTTAAGCACTTGATCTCAATATTTATTTAAGCAACAAGTGCTTCGATTATGAATTGAGAAGAGAAATGGTAATGCTCATTTGTTGAAGCAAGTTTAGATGATTTTTAGAATCAAGTTCTTACCTACAAGGTTGAGAGTTATCTTTTATCAAGTTAAGTATTGATATGACAAAGAACAATCTGGCTTTCCTAATGATTTACAAGCCATTATTTTCCCTTGATCATGATTGATTTGTCAAGCTTTGACATCTTTGATGGATTTGAAGACATGTGAAATAACAAATTTATTTTAGAGGTAAAGGTTATGCTTATTTCATACCTAGGGATATTTCCTCTTCAAGAAGAAGTTGATTAAGATCATTTATACATGAATAGATTCTTGACAAGTAGAAAAAGGGTAAGCGATATCAATGGAACAATTCTTGAAAATAAGAAGTGATTTATTTTACTTTAATCGTAAGTATAGTTTAGAGGTTTATTTTATTTGAGGTATGATATGCTCAAATATCAATTTTTTATATGGAAAGATTTATTGGTCAAGTATTGTCTTCAAGACTATATTATGGTTACTTTTTATTCATTGTTTGAAATGAAAAGAGGAAGATAAAATGAGTATTTGTGACTCATATTATTTGTCCTCAGATTGGAAAAAGATATACCTAGCTATTCTATAAAAAGGAGTAATAATGTCCTAACTCAAAAGAGATAAGCAAGTGGTGAATGTTAGCTTCTTGGTGGTGATGTTAGATAATGTTTTGTGTATATTTTGTAGCTGCATAAGAAAATATATACATGAATATTACCTATCATTACTAGTTTATGTTTTGATTAATTAAGCTATTCTTTACTAATGATCCAAAAAGAAAAGGATAGCTAGAAAAACTTTTATGATTTACATTAAGATATAAGTTGACATGATGAGTTTTACTCTAGCAAGATTTACATTCTATTGAATTGATAAAAGAATATGTTTATTCTTTTTTTTTTAGCCATATATATTTAGCTAAAGATGGCAATGAAAGTATTATAGGTCCCGTTTACAAGCTCATAAAAATGGCAAGATAAATAAGCATTAACATTCTTTCATATTTAGAATTGGGGACTATATGATAAGAAATCTAGCATATATCAAGAAGATGATGCCTGACATAGTTTAATTATAGAAAAGTTGATTGATCTTTAATTTTGAGTATTTTGATTTCCAAATTTATTCGAGCATTAGCTTTTGAAAGCAAAAAAAAAAAAATCTCTACTTATGGATGAACATTCATGCCAAGCGAGAGGGCAGTACATGAATGATTACTTATGAAGTTTTGCCAAGTTGCAGATCTTGCATGTGTCTAGCTATCAAGGAAAGCTTTTATTAGCTAGATTAAATCTTGATTATTGAAGTTAGTATCACTTAAGGATATTTTATACAAATCTTGTTTTGACTATGGTTTCCCAAGGAAAGGATAAGGGAAGAAACCTTGGTGAAATTATCTCCAAAAAGATAAATATATAATTACTTGATATATAATTTGACGTGTACTAGAACTCTACTGAAGTATGCAAGTTAGTACTATCCAAGAAATTGGAAATTTCAAGTAATGAGTAGGAATGATTATCCTAAGAAGATGAATGATAGGGAAAAGAAAATTCCAAGACACTAGGGTTGGCCCTCCCTTCAAAAGGTGGCAAGTATAAAAGGCCAAATGGTTGACTTTGGTTTTCACTTGTTGGTTGCACACATTGAAATACAAGCTCTCCTCCTTTTTGGAGTTGTCTCATGTTCCCTCATAGTGCCTTTCATGAATGCCATGTTCTCTTCTCTTCTTCCCTTCTTCTTCTCCTTCTTCCCTCTCCCTTCCCTCTTCTTCTCCTTATGTATCACGATTGCAACAAGCCAGGAGTCGCTAGAGTGACACTAGTGAATAGCATTTGCATGTATTGCTCTCAACCCAGAGTAGCTTGGAGGAGTACTCCATCGGCATTCCTGCAAGATCCCCATGGGACATGAGTCACTGCTGGAGACTATAAAATTTTGGCTCAATCTATGCTAGGGAGTTCTAGGTGTGCTTTTGCATTGCATTTGCTTCTCTCATTACCCATATATTACCCAATGCTGAGTATTGTAGAGAAAAGCTGTTGGTTTTGGTGTATAGGAATGTGTGAGTAAAAGAGAGGTGTTGAAAGACATTTGGAGTGATTTTGGTATCTTTAATTATTTAAAGCCTGTAGAAAGGTAGATCGGGTTATTGCTAAGGTGTGTGTGATAGCAATCCCAACAAAAACACTAAGAAATGATGCTAGGAGTTATTTTCAAAGTGGTTTCAAAGGGGAAAACTGTCACTTTTTGCAAAACACCCCATTTGTCCTTCAAAAGTTGTTTTCCCTTGTTTTTTACATTGAGTAGGTAAATCGGGTATGTAGCATTACCCACACATAATAAAACTTGAACATAAACTTTAAAAATAAAGGAAATGACCAAAAACTAGTCAGCAAAATGAGGTTATTTGTGTCACTATGTTAAGCTCAATGTAGCAGGTCCTCGAGTCACTACTAAATTAAAGTAGTAGGTCCTCAAGTCGTTGCTATAATAATATAGTGGGTCCTCAAGTTATTGCTATAATAATGCAATGGGTCCTCAAGTCACTATTATAATAATGCAACGAGTCCTCCAATCATCATGTTAATTGAGTCGCCATGTTAATCGAGTCATTGCTATATTTGACCCATTGCGTTAGCCAGTCACTAAAGGACTGTCGCCCCTTGATCTTGCATTGAAGCAAAATTATACTTTTCTTTGGACATCGATAACACCAGTTATGCTATGACACCTGTCTTCCATAGTGGTGTAAGCTAGATTCCTAACTTAAGCTAGTTGGATGGTGGTAGGTATCAGCGTGGCTGGTTGAAGTGTAGTACAAAGGTTCTATCTTGGAAATTTTCTTTGTAATCCTATAAATATTCTCTTTTTAGGATTCAACCATATTTTTATCTTTAGTAATACCTTCTTTATATATCATTTGATGTTGAATTGATGTTCATATATTCTTGGACCTTCTTGAGGGGTTCTTATCTAAATCTTAAACACACACACACATCCCCTTCAGGATGCATGTGATCTTGGAGTTATTGATATTTGGATAACCATACAAACATTAACGACTTTGATCCCATGTCATTGAAAGAAATACCTATTGATTTCTTATGCCGCCTAGTGGGATTAAACATATTATATTATACTTTACATGTTTGATTTCTTATGCCCTCTAGTTTGCGGCTCCCATATTCCCTTTGATCATATAACTATGTTCTGCATTTAGTCATAGATAGATTGAGAAGATTTTCTACATCTGGCCTTGTGATACTTAGGCCAAAAAACCCTAAACAAGCTAGATGTACATCTTAATGGAGATGGCATTACTGTTGCATAAGTAGGGAATATGAAAGATTTGAGAAAGGATCATTTTATATGATTGAGCCAATAGGTCTATTAGATTGAAAGAGGATAAAAATCTGGATATAGGAAGGAAGTGCTTTTGTTTTATCAAACTTATCCACTATAAAGCTGCCATCTCCCATAATTTCAATAGAGAGATTCATTAAATTTGTGGATAGAGTTATTACTTTATCCACCACCCAGATGGATTTGTGAATGGTTTCTTTAATCTCAATGATAGGTAGCAGATAAATCCAAAAAGGATTATTTGGATCTTTGATAGCATTAGGATGAAGAAAATCCTTTATACAAATGTTGTTAATACTTAGAATATCGTCAATGTATCTAAACATATGTTTAAAGAGTGGTAACAAGTCAATTCTGCCAAGCCTCATGAGCCTTAAAATGAAATAAGACTCATACCAAAAGAAATATAAATTGCACCATAATGGGGAGCAAGAAAAACCCATTGGAATCCCTTTAACCTGTTTCCAAACTCTATCCCCACATTGTATAAAACAATGAGTGATAAGCCATGTTTGTAATAAGATTAATTTATTTTTATCTAGGCAAATAGAACCCTGTGTATTTTTCTTAGATTTTGACCACTTTGGTTTACCCCATGTCCCCTTTGATGCATTAAAATGCATCAATATGAATGGGTGCCTAGCTTTTTACTTAAAGGTTAGAGTAATAACTTTAGCCAATATGGTAACTAATCCATCCTCCCCATATAGAAGTAAAGATTCATAGTAGTTAACTATGTATGCACAAAAGACCAAGTTGATTTTTGTTGGTAGGTTAAGAGAACCTCAAATATAGAGTTGACAATCCATACCAAAGAAGTATCTGCCTTTAAAAAGGTTTTAGCAATCAAGGTTTTGTTATGTGCCCATTCCCTCAAAACATTTTATACAAGTGTATAAATTCTCATAAGAAGATTGGCAAGGCAAGAATAGATGCAATTATGAGCATTGGTAATCCATCTATGAGATCCTTTGTGTGGTTTAAATATTGAACACAAGAAAGGTAGATTATCATAAGATGGTGTCACACTAGGTAAAAGGTGAATTAAATCCTTAAAGAGCATAGAGGCAAGTTGATTTGGGATGGTCCAGGTATTTCCTTCCATGAATGGGTTGAAGTCAAGCCCATTAAGCCTATAGCTAGCCATATCCCTTATCCAGTAAATGCACTCGAATACCACAGTATTAGCACATTTGTCTGACCTTGAAATGTACAAATTGATTTTATCCATTCAATTTCATCCAAAACATCCTTGTTGTCTAACCAAAATTCATATTTTTTGAATTTTGTAATATTGAAATTTTTAAGTTGGTCAGTACAGTCTTTTAAGAAAGATGACATAGCTGATTGTTTATTGACCAGGTTGCATTTAGCCATTAAATCCATCCAAAATTACTGAGGGACTTTGGCTGTAGAAAAAAGACAAGGCTTACAAGGGATGTGACTTAAGCCCTTGTAAAGTGTTTGTCTAATAACTTTATTTCGAAAGATTTTAATATCTAATGTTTGAACATGTGATCCTATTCCACCATCCAATTCTATAGTAAATGTTTTAAATCGTTTGAAAGTAGAACATTTACACTTATCTTTCTCTTTTTCCCATGAAAAAGTATGGAATACCTCTTTTCAGTTAAGAAATATTCAGCTTATTGGTTTATCATACCTCCACCCAAAAATGAGATTGGAAAGTATAATATTTGAATTGGGATAGAATGTATTAAAGCAAGATACTAGATTATCCCTACGAGATATCCTCTCCAAAATTTGGGAGGAGTAATAAAGATGAACAATGCCAACAGTTTCTTTATTAAGAGAATTTTTTACCAAAACCAGTCTTCCATAAGACTCCACCATAGATCTAGAACCTGTGTCACACAAAACACCATTTGAGTCTTTTTGCCAAGGAAGGAGCATTACCCTTATTGAAGGTCATAGGCCTTTTGCCCTTATTGGAGCTAGAGCTTGAAGCCGGAGTACTATCCCCAATTATTAGAACTGCACTACTAGGGGTATTAGAGGGTGGAGTGGATACATCCACTACTTCTTGGCGAGGAAAAGTAGATCCACAACCACTATTATGCCGTCCTCTTGTGAAACTTCTTCCAGATCTGGCCCCACCCCGAAAAGGGACTGGGTTGCCTCTTACATTGCCTCTGCCACCATATTTTGGTTTCATAATGTTGGCACTTTCTTTTGAAAAGGAAGGGGGTTTGATTAATTTTTCAATCATAGAGAGACCTTGCTCATTATCCATTGAAGAAAAAAGTTTTGCCTTTGGATTTTCTATATATTCCAAGACCCCTTGAATCATAAACTCTCTTACAAAGATGAAAGTAACAAGAGTTTCGACTATGGGTTTTGCCGGTCCATTTAGCCAAATGAGGAATGCAGTAAAGGATGCTGCTAAACTCATATCTAGGTAAAAGAAATCTAAGTGATTCACCATGTACCATATAACATGGTCTACCCAAATGAGAGAGCCACCACATTTGTCAGAAACACAGGCACACTTGAGGAATGGTCTTAACCAATTCCACCATAAGGATTTGTAATTTAAAGCCCTTTCTATACTAGAGTTAAATCTTCAATGCCAAGGGTATGTAACAATGAGTTATTACCTGTTTCCTTAGCTCCCAAGTCATGTTCCATGATCTTTTTATGTATCTCCTTGTTATCAATGAGGGCCAAAGTAGCTTGTACCACTGGACTAGGAATTGTGGCAAATTGTCAAAATGTCCCATGTCCACCAAATTTGAATGCCACTGCAGGGCCATCTGAAGAACAACCATAAGATGCATTGTTAGTCATATATTCAAGGAATCAAGGTGACCAAACCCTGATGGCAATATTTGTGTGTGTGTTTAAGATTTAGATAAGAACCCCTCAAGAAGGTCCAAGAATATATGAACATCAATTCAACATCAAATGATATATGAAGAAGGTATAACTGGACTTGTTATCAATGTCCAAAGAAAAGTACAAGATTAATCCATGGAAAAAATTAAATGGATTTGGAAAATTCCATAATCCATGAACATACAAATATTGGGATTGAAAATTTATTCCATCCTTTCACACACAAAAAATATCCTTACCCATGTACAAAAACCTTTTATAAATAGCCATATAAAGAATAGGAAGCCATTTAAAAAAGTAAAGGTTTGTAATTGCACTTTTCACCAAAAAAAATTGTTAGTGCTTTTCCTTTTTAAGAAACTTCTCATTCCATAAAAAAACCTTCCTTATATTGCTTATATTGAAAAAAAATTAGTTTATAAAGCATCTACTGCCCAAAAAGGAATACTTGGACCAAGGTGAAAGGGTCCTAAGGCACAGAAAGGAATATATGCATATAGCATCTATAAGGCATAAAAAAGGAATAAATGGACCACAATGAAAAGGTCCTAAGGTCCTTTCGATTAGTATGGCTCAAGGCCTAAAAACATCTTATTGGAAGCTCATGAGGTCCCAATTACATGTCTCGTGCTTCAGAGGTTCTTAATTCCATTTTATGAACCTCCACGTGTAGGTGTGTGCTAAGTGCTTTAAATAGTTTATGTCACTATAATTTGTAGACTTTCTGAACTAGGTACCCAAGGGATAAGACTGTGCCATTATTGTCGTGCGCACGGCGTGGCCGGTACTGTGCCATGTGCAGCACTAAAGCTCCGTGAGCTTTTGTATCATATTATTAGGATACCTCCTTCATTAATGCCTCAAAGGGAGTAAGGGGATAGTATTCACATGAGACTGTCATCGTGAATGTTGCTTTATTCCCCTAATGCAATTAGGCCCATGCCTTGGACTCCCCTCCGTGGCTCCTCTTCTACAAACGTACTAAGTAGTACGAACTTCGAGAGCTGCTACTACTATAGTAGACATCCGTGAACTGCCTCTCTAATTAATTGCATTGGGACTTTGGTAGTAAGGCTCAGATGATGTGGCGCATCTGCACAGTGGTAGCTCCATCAAAGCTGTTGCACCTTGTCCAAATCAACTTGCAATTAATACTTGGATAAACGAGCCATGAAGGTAAGTTTTTACCTTATCATGACGTCACCAATCTATAGTGATATCCAAGACTTATTTTATGCAACCATGCCACAATGAAAGCCAAGACTTATTTTCCTCCACCCAACTATTTATGGTGTTTTCGATGGAAGAATAGGTGGTCTTTATAGAGGTGTCCTCCCCATAGATGAAGGGTCACCTTGGACATAAAGGGTCACTTTGTCTTTTCATTACCCATTCCTTTGCCATAAAAATCAAGGGTCTCTTGCTACTTTCTTATAACCCACAACCCATGTGCATATTTTTATTTTTTGATCTATATGCAAGGGTATATTATTGAAAATTAGCTATACCTTGTGGCCTAGTGACTTTAGCACAAAATCCTCTTTCCACAAAATAAAGGGCCATTCACCTTTTTACTTACCTTATGCCATTACAAATTCTTATGCCCAAAAATTAATGGTCAATTGTTAATTTCAAATATCCCATCATTTTTGTGCACATTTTTATTCCCTTATTAATAAGCAAAGGTCAATTATATATTATTGACCAAATAGAAACCTTTTATGGTCATGTACTATATGCCATGAACTTTATGAAGTTACTTCAATGATTTTGTCCCCATTTTTTTTAATGACTAATTGAATGTCATGTAAGAAATTATTTCTGGAACTGGCTAATATAAAGGGCATCATTCATTGACCAAATCATTCTATAAGGAACATTAGTTCTAGACCAAGACTGTCATGAAATGATGTGGATGCACAGACGTGTGCGCCATGTGTGCATGTTAGCATAATGTAGCAATCAATTTATTGTACTACAAATTGTAATGCTATTTATAATTACCTTAATGGCAAAAACCCATATCTCTTGAAATAATTCTGACTAGATACATCTGAATAAATCACTGCATTTTGTAACAATGATGTAATCATGTGGCTGGAGAATAGTCTTTCATGTGCCAGCAAGAGTCTCACCTACTTGATTTACTCATTTTTCTTCCATGTTTGCATAAAACATATCTCCTATGCCAATGACTTCATCTTGCGAGTAACATCATCTTTTTCCCCACACGGTATCCCTAGTTTTCCTCTTGCTTTGCATCCAAGTAGCAACCATGTATAATACAAGAAGCGATCAACATGAAGACGTTAGTGGTGGCGATGATCATTGAAGTTGTCAAATGTGATCAAAGTGTGCTTTCCACCCAAACATCTTTAATTTGTGATATGTTCTGCACTTGCTCACAAATGTAATCTGCCTTCAATCTAGGCATAATGAGCATGCATCCAAGTAGCGCAACAATAAACATATGTTTCTCAATGCAAAGCAATTGGTTTGAGAACTACCCTGATGTGCATAAAAGAAGGAGATATCTGTTGGATTTTGGCCTCCACATGAGTCCCTTCTTCAATTTTTACTTTTTGGCCTCAATTGCATGGCAGCTAGGTCCACGCGAGCCAGTGCTAACTTTTGGTATGGTGATACCAATACTTGTTGAAATTCAATATGATTTGGGACACATTCTCACCCCTCAAGGCTTCTCCTTCTCTCAAAATGGAGTTGACATTCCAAATACAAAGTAAGTCTTGAGCTTGTTGTTTTGCTAAAGAAAGGGGAGGGATAGTTGCTCCACCACAATCAATTCAAATGGGATCATGGAGCACCTTAGAATTGGCAGGCATTATAGCCTCTCCCATATGACTTGGCTACAATGATGGTTATGATTGCGTGAATGCTTTCTTATCTTGCATGAAATATGAAATACCAATAGAGGTGCATACAATATGAGAATGCTGTGGGGGTTAAAGGTCATTGTGCCTTTACCTCGGTTATGTACAATACTCAAACACATATATAAATGAATGAAAAAGAAGATTAGGGTGTTCTGCACCCACCAAAACTTGTGTGGCTCTCTATTTCTCTCTCTCCTTCTTCCATTCTTGCTTTCGTTGAGAGCACTCTCAATCGGTATCAGAGCCTGGGTGATCTAGCTGAGCATGCATGAATGCCTGGAAGCTCAATAGCTCTGTGGCAGGAAGGAGAAGCTCTGTGGGAAGCTTTGTGGGTGACTTTACTTGCATCCGAGTGTGTAGAGACCTTGGAGGAACCTTTGGAAAAGTCACTTTGGCTTTGCAAAGTGGTTTTGAGAGCCTGTTAAGTGTTTTCAAAGAAAAAGTCGTTTTTTAAGCTTTTCCCTGTTCCATTCGACAACAGAGACTCTGTATTGACTTGTAGAGGCAACTATTGCTTGATTTTGGTGTCCACTTCACTTCAGAAGCTTCGAAACACCTTCATTCTTGAATCTGGGATCATTTCATTGGATTTCTGACTCACTGTGTTAGTTCCTACGTTTTTCTACCCGAGTGTTGGAACTCAAGTTTGGAGCAACCATTTGCAGATCTGTCAGTTCCGGTGGACTCAGGAGGTCCTAAAACTTCTATGTTGCTCATCATTCGTACTCCGGTGGAGTTTACAAAGAGTTCTGTTTCCAAAAACGTTTTTCAGTCTGTGTGTTGGACCCAGTGATTGAGACCACGGTTTCTAAAACCGTCTATCCCATTGCGTTTCGATGCCCAAAAACCCCCACCTATCAGTTCTTGTGTGATTCGGTGGAGTATTTTCAGAGTTATAGATCTCTGTGTATTTGATTTCGTCTCTCTGTTATGCATTTTTCATTCTAAGGTTTTGAAACCTTAGATTTATGCCACATGGCAATGGATAAGTGTTGACTCCTATTTCTCACTCATCGGTTGGGATTTTGGAGTTTCGGCAGAAAAGAGATATTTGTAGATTTTCTTGCTGAGTCCAATTATGCAATGGCACCCATGTTTTAAGGCATCTCAAGTTCTATTTTCAGTAGCGATCTTTTCCGTGGGACCATGATTTCTTGAGCATACCTTATGCAGATCACTTTGGTTGCAGTTTGAGCCATGTCCGCTCATTCGTGGTGTGCATTGGGTTGCAGTGGATGATTTATAGGCCATTTGGATGCATTGTGATCCTTATTGGATGCACTGATAGGCCCAAATTGCCTTGTGGGATGCTATTTTTATGGACGCTTTGCACATGGATGCTATATTATGTTGAGGGACAGCTTTGACACATTGTAGGTGATGCACTGATAGTGTTATGCTCTCTTGGATGAGATATTATTGATGCATATGCCCATGGACGGTGTTTATGCTTGAGCCATTTGGCATCTATTGGCATTTTGGATTGCCATTGCAATAAGCATTTTCTTTTGGGCCAGATTTGCTCATATGGATGCATAGTACATGCACATGAGTCAGCTGCATCTTTTGATGCTTTGAGCTTTGAGTTTTGCTGATATTTCAGTCTATTGTGGCATACACATTGGGGTACACCTGGTATTTGGTGTGATTCTCTCTTACAGGCACTAGCATTTGGTATTTTGCTTTATTTGCATCATGGCATCCTCTTCCATGTCTGAAAAGGAGCTTTTCAACATTAAAAAGTTTGATGGGACAAACTTTTCTTTGTGGAAAGAACAGATAAGGGATGTGCTTATTCAAAAGAAGCAGATTAAACCCTTGGCAGGGATTGAAGCTAAGCCTTCAAATATGTCTGAGGATGATTGGAATGAGTTGGATGCATTAGCAAAGTCTACTATTAGACTTCATCTTGTAGAGTCATTTTATTTCACAGTAGTAAATGAGCAGACTACGAAAGATTTGTGGAAGAAACTCTATGCCACTTATGAGAAGGAAACTGCCTCTAATAAAGTTTACCTCATGAAGAGGTTGTTTGAGCTGCAGATGAAGGAAGGGGTCTCTATTGCTTCTCACTTGAATGAATTCAATATTATTTTCAGCTAGCTTCAGGCTCAGAAGATGAATTTTGATGCAGAGACTAAGGCAATATTTCTCTCATGTTCATTGCCATCCTCGTGGGATACCTTCTGTACAGCTGTCAGTAACTCTGCACCTAGTGGAGTACTGAAATTTGATGATGTTGTGTGTAGCTTGTTGGCTGAGGAGATTAGACGGAAGTCTATCGATGGAAACAAGTAGGATGCAGCCTTAAATGTACAAAGGGGCAGATCACAGTTCAAGGGGAAGTCCCAAGAAAGAGGGAAGTCTCATAGCAAATCCAGGGCACAGAACATTGAGTGTTACCACTGTGGCAAGAAGGGCCATATGAAAAAGGATTGCTACAAGCTGAAAAGAGAGCAAAAGGATAAGAAAAAGAATGCAAATTGGGGTGCAAATCAAAAGGAAGAGAGTCCAAGGGAGGACAAAGGAAAAGTGAAGATTGAGGAGATCAATGCAGTCACACATGATAGTGACAATGATGTTCTCTTCATGTCTACTTTATCTGCAGAGTTGCTTACCACTTCAGATGATGCATATTCCCAGGATTGGATTTTGGATTCTGGTGCTTCATTCCATGTTACTCCCCATAGGGAATGGTTCTCCACTTATGACAGTGGAAAGACAGGTTGTGTGCATCTTGGAAATGACTATGCATGTGACATAGTGGGAGTAGGTGACATAAAGTTTTCTTTTGCAAATGGGTTTGCATTTGTTTTGAAACATGTGAGACATGTGCCGAAGTTGACCAAGAGTCTTATTTCAATGGGTCAGCTAGATGATGCTGGTTTTCACACCACTTTTGGCTTTCAGAGTTGGAAAATTCAGAAGGGCTCTATGCTTTTGGCCAGGGGTGCCAAGTGTGGGACTTTGTATCCCTTACATGTATTAGGGGTATTTGATCATGTTGTTGCAATAACCAAGCAGCCAAGCACTTCTTTGTGGCATTGCAAGTTGGGGCACATGAGCCAGAATGGAATGAAACTCTTATGCCGTTTGGGTTATGTACTGCATTTGAGTTTCTCTGATTTTGAATTTTGTGAGCACTGTCTCTATGAGAAGCATACTAAATCAGCCCATAAAAGAAGGGGAAAGAAAGAGTTTGAAAGGCTTGATTTGGTGCATTCAGACGTATGTGGTCCCATGCCTACACGGTCATTAGGCGGGGCTGAATACTATGTGACATTCATTGATGATGCAACTAGGAAATTGTGGGCTTATGCTATAGCTCGAAAGAGTGATGTGTTCCAGGTATTTCAGAAATGGCTAGCCTTGGTTGAGAATCACTCAGGTAGAATGCTTAAATGCCTACGGACTGACAATGGTGGAGAGTATCTCTCTCATGACTTTCAGCATTTCTGTGATACACATGGGATTAAGAGGGAGCTCACATCCCCTTGTACTCCAGAGCAAAATCCAGTTGCAGAAAAGATGAACCATACCATTCAAGAAAGGTTGCAATGCATGCTTTCCAATGCAAGTCTTTCTAGTGGTTTTTAGGCTGAGGCAATGAAGACTGCAGTGCATGTGATCAATAGATCACTTAGTAAGAGTTTGGATGGTGGTATTCCTGAAGAGGCATGGAGTGGCAAGAAGCCCTCTTACTCTCATTTACGTATATTTGGGTGTGAGGCATATGCACATGTGCCAAAAGAGCTTCGAAAGAACTAGATCCTAAGTCTAGGAAATGCATCTTTCTGGGTTATGGTGAAAGCGGAGAGATGGGCTATCGTCTCTGGGATCCAGAAGCAAAGACGATCATACATAGCCATGATGTAGTCTTCAATGAGAAGAAGATGCATAAGGTACCCATGAGGGATGTGGAAATGAGGAGAATCACTTTCCAGGATGTGAATCCACTGGCATATGTTGATAGACAGCAAGCTATCCACGCACCAAATGTGCAAGAAATGGTACCACCAAATACTCCCACAGGTATACAATCAGGGGTAGATGATGGATCATCTATTGTGGAAATGATGAGCCAAATGTGGCTGATATGCAGGTGGGACAGCAAGCTAAAATGCCCTCGAGAAGATCGTCTGGAGTGTCTAGACCGCTTGATAGATTTGTTCTAGGGGTAGACTATGTGATGCTTACTGATTGCGGGGAGCCTTCTTGCTACATAGAGGCTATGATGCACGAGGATCAACGCAAGTGGGAGTATGCTATGCAATCAGAGATGAGTTCACTTATGAAGAATAAGACTTGGGACCTGGTTTCTTTGCCTCATGGAAAGAAAGCATTGCCATGTAAATGGGTCTACAAGATGAAGGTCACAGGTGATGATGTGCCTAGGTACAAGGCCCGTTTGGTCGCTAAAGGATTCAAGCAAGAGAAGGGTGTGGACTTTGATGAGATATTCTCTCTGGTTGTGAAGATGACCACACTTAGATGCATGCTTGGACTAGTGGCAGTAGAGGATATGGAGCTTATGTAGATGGATGTCAAGACAGCTTTCTTGCATGGGGATTTGCATGAGGAAATTTACATGGTGCAGCTGGAAGGCTTTGAAGAAAAGGGCAAAGAGCATTTAGTTTGCAAGTTGAAGAAGAGTCTCTATGGTCTTAAGCAAGCGCCTAGAGAATGGTATCAGAAGTTTGATGCTTTCATTCAGTCCTAGGGTTTTAGAAGGAGTGAAATTGATCACTGCCTCTACACTAAAAGGGCTAAGGATAATAGCTTGATAATCCTGGCACTATATGTGGATGATATGCTATTGGCTAGCAAGAATACTTATGAGCTAGATGCGTTAAAGGCCAAGTTGCATGAGGCCTTTGATATGAAGGATTTGGGACTTACAGGTCATATTCTTGGTATGCGCATCACGCATGATCGGAGTAGGAAACTCCTTTGGCTTTCACAGAAGGAGTATGTTACAAAAGTATTGCAGCGTTTCAATATGGAGGGGGGGAAGGCAGTGAGTACTCCATTGCCTCCATATGTGAAACTGAGCCATACAGATAGTCCCAAATCATATGAGCAAAGGGCCATGATGGCCAAGGTTCCTTATGCATCAGCAGTTGGGAGTCTTATGTATGCACTGGATTTCATCAGGTACCATTTCATCAGGGAGGTACTTGAGGACAAGTGCATAGAGCTTGTCAAGGTTCATACAGATGATAACCCTACAGATATGCTGACGAAGAGTCTACCTAGTCAGCGGTTTGAGTATTATCGTGTATTGATGGGCATTGGATAGTATGCTCCCTCTTGTTCTCCCTTAAAGGCACATTGTCCTTTAAGTGGGAGGTTGTGGGGGTTAAAGGTCACTATGCCTTTACCCAGTTATGTACAATACTCAAACACATATATAAATGAATGAAAAAGAAGATTAGGGTGTTCTGCACCCACCACAACTTGTGTGGCTCTCTGTTTCTCTCTCTCCCTCTTCCCTTCTTGCTTCCGTTGAGAGCACTCTCAAATGCATGATTCACAACAGCCATGGATTATAATACCAAGAGCTTAAATTTACATCAACAAATAAAGGAAATAAAATACATACAATTTTAGAAAAGTATAACAGGTACAAGATTTTGCATGGTTCTGGTACATGAACAGGGTAATGCAAAAAGAGTGAGGTCCGAGTAGGCACCTGATTATAATTGAACACTTCCTTGATGGTTGGGATCAAGTGCAATGTTGGCACTTAATTGTGATTGAACACTCCTTTGATGGGATCAAGCCTAGTGATGGTGACAATAGGCTTCCCTTTTCCTCAATAGTCAATTCAAAAACTCAAGAAAATGGGTTGAAATATTTGTGAAACTCGAAATCTCCCATTGGCATTAAACTTGTCTGCTTGTTGGTAGATCCCTCTGGTTCATTTGTGTTGAATTTTGTTCCCGATACTACCTGAGTGTAGTACTTGAATTCAAATCAAACCAATTGAATGCTTGGATAATTTTTTATTTGAAAAATCAGTAGCAGAATAATAAGTTTCGAAAAGAGCGTGCTTCTTTGAAGATCCAGGAATCGATCAACTCATAATCTCATAATGTTGTTGAAATGAAACCTATCTATTAGAAAGTGAATGATCATGTCATGAGAGGATTCTGTGAAGAGATGTGTTATAAAATGAACTTCTTGTTGGGAATTGTTGTGTGTCTTTCTTGTTAGCATCCGTGTGGGAAAAGGCATTCATTCCCCCTTTGCATTCAAGTTCCCTTGTAGTATCGTGGCCCACAAGGGGCTCCTTTAGAGTATCAATGGCACACACTCGAGGTTGTCACTTCTTGCACAATGAAGAGCATGCCTGCAGAAAAACACACAAGAGTAAACATAAACAGTAGCATCAGTATTGCAATAATGTTTTAGTGATTTCGTGATCAATAGGGATTAAGTCATCGAAAAGACTGGCCACAAGTAGGAAAAAGGCAAGAGAAAGGCAAACGAGTTGTACAAGGAAGAAATTCCTGTGCTCCATAGGATCACATTGCACACACAGTTTTGACAGGCCTCACAAACCCCATGGTGGCAAGGCATACTCACATTGGACCATTAGTTACATGATTAGGACTGTCAAAACTACCATACACTCCCCAAGCATCCACTCTTCATTTTTATGAACTAGATGTATGTAAGGAAAGGGGATTTTTTACTATATACAGGGGGATTCTTTCACTTTCACGTGTGGATATGTGCCTATAATATATTAAAATAGTGATGATTTTGAAAGATCACGCCATATACTAGGAGAATTATTGGTCCATGCACTTGTAAGGGGTCCCTATAGTATAATTGATTCCCCATGCATATTCTCCTTTGATTTGAAACCTGAGGCATCCTTATGGGTAAAAGAAACATTTGTAAGAATTTATCTAGCTCTACATGCAACCATTGAAGACATCTTTTTTCACAACACAAGGGAAGTTGAGTTCTAAAAACACAAAATTGACTTCAAGTACTAAATTTTCAAATTAATTTAACTATACTAAGAGTATGTTTCTAAATTAGATATGGAATTAAAAGTGAATAAAAATTCCAAGCACATCTCTGTAGAAAAATTATTGACAATATGTCGAACTAGATTTAATATAGGGATTTTGGATCTTTGTAAAAGAGCCAAAATTAGAAGACACTTATCATATGCACAACTTTATTTGGAAGTTTGATACTTATCAATTGAAATAGATTCTTGGATATTCATTTGACTGATAGTCAAGTGACTATAAGGTGTGACAAAAAAGCTATATTAAAGGAAAGCATAATCAAAGGCTATTCAACATTGAAAGAATTGTTATGCACTCCATGTTTTTTGAATTAGTATATTCAAACTATTCTCATTGTTTGTGAAATGATATTCAATATGAAACTATAAAAGAAGAGGTGATATGGTTGCAAAAGAGGTTTACCCTTTCTCAAGGAGGGATGGCAAACTAAATCAATTAGGCAATCCAAGCACAATAGACAAACGAACCCAAGATGATGTGAAGGAGTGGACAAAAAACGTGGGATAAATGAAGAGGCTTATTGAAGAAATAATATGAAAAAGAAAAGTCTTATAAAAATAAGGGCTTATGTCAAGTTGAGTTTGGTCCATGCTTTACATTAGTGTGGCACTTTCTTTAATGTTTGATTGAAAATATATTAAATAAATCTTGAATTAAAGTGAAATTATAAAGTACCATTGTTATAATAATCTAGTTTGTGAAGGAAATTTATTTACTACTTTAGTCAAAAATGTAAAATATATAGTGTGGCACTTTCTTTAATGTTTGATTGAAAAAATATTAAATAAATCTTGAATTGAAGTGAAATTATAAAGTACCATTGTTATAACAATCTAGTTTGTGAAGGAAATTTTATGTACGACTTTAGTCAAAAATGTAAATATATAGACACTTAAAGCTTCATCACATGTTGTACAATACAAATTGCTTTATGTTCAAATCAATGACATGGCTACGAGCCATTTTTTACCATCCACCACCACCTTCTATATTGCAATGCTATCAAACTTGACACATGGTACCTTTTTAACTCATAAGAATTTTCCTTATATAGAGTTGTAAAATAAGGTGCTCAATGCAAAAAACACACATAGACATATGCGCATGATTTTTAAATTAACTCTTTATTCTCATTCTATTGTGATAAAAGAAATAAAACTAAAGGAGTTGACTCTATGAGAAACGTAAATTACATAGTCAATAAAAGGACAAGAATTCTCTAGCAAAACATGCGATCCACATATACATATACCAATTTTAACATGGGTTGAGCATGGATTATACATAAGAGCCTATAAGGAAAAAGTTCACATACATCCAAGATTTTCCATTTGTGAGAGACATTAACTAAATGAGTGAATAAAAATGATGTTGAACAGAAGTATACATTGTAGATACATGCCAAGTTTTTTCGCGACAATTAGCTAAATGGAAGAAATATCATTAACCAAATCTTAGTACTCACGTTTATCGAATGCATGTTCACCATTGATTCATTAAGAAGTGACTTGGATACTACCTTAATGCTTTGATTTACTTTAAAATGAAAAAAGTACTTAAATATGATACAAATTTGATAGTGAGGAGCATCTTTTAAAAATGCTTCCAAAAGAGAATGAAGGTATATAAATGGTCTTTGGGTTAAGCTCTCATCAAATCGAGCATATGTAAATTAGAGGATATCTTTTAGGTTCATTTTTTCATTCATGTAAAATAATCCACATCAATTATATACTTTGTGGTTTAGTGTCATGCAAAATGGAAACTAGCTTTACATGTAAGCATGGTCTTCGTCCTAGATAGGATGCTCTTCTTTATTGCTCCTTGGATGTAGCCTTGAGTGTCCTCACTCAAAATAACTTTATAGTTGGTGGTGAGCTATGAAACTATCTTCTTTTATCTTTCTTTCATTCTTCTTTTTAAAAGCAAAGTTCATATTATAAGGCATCTTTGAAAAAGGCTTGAGTACAGTTTGGCTTATTTGATGTTTGTGTGGCTCTCAAAATCTGGGCACTAGAAGGAAAAAACAACGAACAATAAGAGAGTTCAAGGCTTTTCGGAAATTTAAAATATCTTTTTCCATAAAGATGAAAGATACCTCATGTGAAACAAAGTTGTATCATATAACATCCACTCTTGAAGTGGTGCCAACTTTTGGGCATGTTTGCTTTTAGGGTGCTTGAGGCACTACTATGTAAGTCTATATAGCTATGCAGATTTTGTATAATTTAAAAGGGTCTCTTGAAGTTTGAGTTCCAATCCATGATGTGACTCTCAAAGGGACTTTCCAAATTTCGGATCCACAAAGTGTTGCATACTTTACCATAGGGCTTCACTAGCCTAGGCCTTTAGGTAAGTCCACTTGGATGGTAGGGTGTTCAAAGGTACTTTGAATGCTAGCTTTAGGGATTTTTCTCCTTGCACTGTAACAGGTTGTACTTGGGCACTTTGGATAACTAGCATTGAGTAAGGAGTGGAGACGGGAAGGAAAATGAAGGTTTGGGTCCATCATGTCTATTTGATGATTTACCTTTATCCTTGTTTTTCATTTGCGCTTAGTGTTGCACCGTCACTATCTCTTGATCACTTAGTATGTTTTGAAGTCTTTTATGGTCATTGTGTATTTAGGGTACTTATGGTCCTTGTATATTTAGTATACTTTGAATGGCCCTTCTATCACATGAGCCTTTTACTTTACTAGGTAAACTCGGAAAGTGAGGTACTTAAGAGGAACCTCCCTTCAAAAGTAGAGGAAAGGGGACAAAGGTTCTGGAGTTTTGCAAATTGGAAACTATTGGCTTACTCTTGGCTTAGTGTGCATGGGTAGGGATTTAATTTCTTTCTTTTTGTAAATAACTAGAAAGTTCATGAGTTGTGTAACGTGTTTGTTTGATTTGTTGGGGCACTTGGGACTTTAACGAGCCTTTTGTCCTAGTTTCAAAATAGCGTGTGAGACGGGCATCTCTTTCTTGACTATCGTTAACTTTAGTGAGTCATTATAATACTTTGGGAACGTCTTTCTGGACTAAAGAACAAGAGGGATTTGCTTTAAAACGTGACACAATGGTTCCTTGTTCTCCAAGCTTGAATCATTTGGGTACTTCTTGGCAGCCTTTGCATGAGCTTTGGTGTACTTGCTTGGATCCTTCTTCGTGAAGAGTGATTCTTGTTTGCACTGATATTGCTTGGTGAGCTTTCCATTCTCCTTCCTGCACTGATATTGGAGCTTTCCATTCTCCTTCCCCTTACCTTCCTGTGTCTTCTTCATTGTTGTGATATTGTTGGGTCCTTCTTGCTAGGCTTGTGTGTCTCTCTCACACCATGCTTCCCCTCAACGACTTGTGGTCTCTTATGGGCGCCTTCGCCCTCCTCCAAACACTCATCCCTCCCCCCCTTCGCAAGCTCCTTGATAAACACATCCAGTACTTCTGGAACTGGCTCTCTCGTAGCTTCAATCGCCATACCTTCGTCGAAATCCACGAAGATATCCACAGTAGCTTCAAAAGCAACCTCTTCTACCGTGAGGTCGAGCTCTACCTTAGCTCCCTCCACCGAATTCACCAGACTGATAACCTCCGTGTCCATCGATCTGAGGACTCTAGCCCCCTCACATTCACTCTTCCTCCCAACGAGACCATTGAGGATACTTTCAAGGGCGCCCAGTTGTGGTGGACGCATTACTCGGTCCAGAAGCCCGAGTCCCAGCAACAAATGTTCTGGAATTTCGGTGGAAGAAGAGAGTCCAGCAAGGAAAGCAGAAGCTTCTCTCTGAAGTTGTTCAAGTCTGACCGGGCACGCATTCTGTCTGAATATTTTGATAAGATCACCAAAACTGCGAAGGAGATAGAGCGTCTCAACACGCAGAGGAAATTGTACACGAATGACGGCCAAGAATGGGAAGAGGTGGACTTCAAACACCCCTCAACCTTCGACACGCTCGCCTTAATGCCTGACCTCAAGGAGCGGGTCAAATGCGACCTGAACGCTTTCGCCGAAGGTGAGGATTTCTATCACAGTGTTGGGCGTGCTTGGAAGCGTGGCTATCTCCTCTATGGACCTCCCGGCACAGGCAAGTCCAGCATGATAGCAGCCATGGCGAACTTCTTACAGTACGATGTCTACGACTTGGAGCTCACGAGTGTCTCAGACAACTCGGAACTCAAGTCACTCCTCATCCGAACCTCAAGGAAGTCAATCATTGTGATAGAGGACATCGACTGCTCTCTGGATCTATCAGACCGAGCTACGAAAGAGGCAGAGAAGCGATCAGCGAGGACCCAATCTGTTGGAGCAGACCAGAAGCTACAGAGTCAAGTGACGTTATCAGGGCTGCTGAATTTCACAGACGGGCTATGGTCGTGCTGCGGGGAGGAGAGGATATTTGTGTTCACGACGAATCACAAGGAGAGGCTAGATCCAGCATTATTGAGGTCGGGGAGGATGGATTTCCACATACTATTGTCGTACTGCACGTTTGGAGCATTGAAGCAGCTGGCGGCGAATTATTTGAGGATAGAGGAGCACGGGATGTATCCAAAGTTGGAGGAAGCGATGACGAACAGCAAGGTGACGCCGGCAGAGGTGGTGGAGATGCTGATCAGCAACAAGCGGAGCCCAGATGCAGCTTTGAAGAGGGTCATGGCTGCTGTCGTTGAAGCTAACAACAAAGCTGATCATCTCGCCTTGCAAGCTCCCCAACCAAAACCCACTTCCAAGAAGCTCACCTCCAAAAGCCTTCGCCTTCTCCTCAGATTAGGATCATGGAGAGACTTCCCCATAGAGACCCCCCTATGATTTCTTGTCCTCTTGGGGACTCTCTAGGGTGATGGTTGGTATTTGGGTTCCCCCTCTTGAGGGATGAGGGATGAGGGATTCTTGTTGGCCCTCCTCTGAAGAACTCTTGTTGGCCCTCTATAGGATCTCTGGGGTGATGGTTGGTATCTTGGGGTCCCTCAAGGGTGATGGTTGGTATTTTGGGTCCCAAATGGTCCTTATCAGTCTCCATGTGCCATTGATCAAGTTTGACCTGCTACCAATGTCTTCAATGTTTGTTAAGCTAGATAAGTTGTTAATGGGTGTGTTACCAATGTCTTAAGTGTTTGTCAAGTTACATTAGTTGCTAATGGGCATTACACGTTTAGTACCTCAACTACTCTTTCGTAATATACTACCTCAACTATGCTATCCTTTTATCCATAGTGGTTTTGCCACCTTTTTTACTTCATGCCGGTTGCACAGAGTTCTCTCTTCTCTGGGATATCTATGGGCCCGAGACTTAGGGAGCATTCCAACATCCATGTACCACTGTAATTGCACATGGGGCTTGCCACAACTACACATTAGCATCTGTTGCTCACTCTCAGTTATTCATACGTCTCCTATCCACCGTTATCCTTCACCACCCCTTGGCTCAACTTGTAAAGGCGATCCTTCCTATTTCTAAACCATGTTATCGGCATACTAGTCACATGATTCCTAGTGAATCTCTTATAGCTACAATCTAAAGGGCAGTTACATGCTTGTTTTGCACTTTTGGGATTGGTGACAATGCCTTGAGGTGAGTGGTTTATGCTGGAGATTATGACAGAAAAATAGTAGTGTTAATTCACAAATATGTAAACCCATAATTGTAACAGGGTAGCTTAGTGTGGAAGTTTTAGTATGAAGAGGGACATAAGTACGAATAGTTGGAGAGGGAAGTTATCCGTTGAAAAATAAAATTTCAAGAAGGGGAAACAAAGTTCAACGAGGAGAAGATAGTAGCATATAAGAGAGGAGTGAGAGTACTCCAAACAATGCCTTGTATTGTACTCTTCTTTATTTAGTAGTACAAATATTATATATGTGGTGGTTATATAAGCTATGTCCAAGGTTCTCAACATCTTTTGTTGGCACTGAATGTCAATTTAGTGTTGACATGGAAGACGATCCCCACATTGTCCCCCCGTGCCCCCCCCCCCCCAAAATACACGCATCTAAATATGAAATCGAAGCAATTATGATACAAAATATAGCTTAAAAAATGTAAAATATTTGCATACTAATTTGTCTTTAGATTTGAATTATTCAATTATCAATAGTTGCATGCTTAATAGTATAATACATGTTTATCTATGAATTGTAGAAATGGGTTTTTGTGTAATGTTACGCTAAATATTCTAGACTTCTTAATTATTTGAAGATGCGCATGCCAAGGTTTGGGAAATCGTACTTATTTATATTTAGGTAGTCACGAGGACTTGAAATATTAACAACTCTCATGAAGTCATGTTAATCAGGGTTAATACATGAAATTTTTAGAAGTCCATTGTACCAAGTAAGTAAGATAGTAGAATATTGTATATAGCAATGTGAACATATCCTCTTATTGAAGTCTAAATGTTCACTTTTCGAGAATATGTATGTTTACGTGAATTTCAACTCTCTCATTATGTTAAATAATTACACATTAGACAAAAATAATTACGAACCTATTCTTATTTTTTAGAGGCATGGGTTGAATTCATATTAAGTAGCATAGAAGCCTACTTATTAACCTCTTGTCTTTTAAAAGGTGCAATGAGTTAATACAATTTTTGAAATTAGAGTAGGATTATCTGTTGATCGATTTCATCTATATGATGGCCTGGATCACCCCAACAACAACCCTCCCAACAAATGCCTATTCTTGATGATCTAGTCTGTCTTGTATTGTTGTTTTATGTTTATTGCCTTTATTTTAGTTAAGGTTGGGGTCAAGAAGTGTATATAGATATTACAATAGAAGTATAGTATAATATAAATGATGCTTTAATCCTCCTAATTTTGATTTGACATCCAATAGTGTGACTTGTTTGCTTCATTGATTTTTTGCATGATTTTTAGTACTTGATGACTTGGGTCTCTTGTATTCACATTGGAAGTTTGATTGTGCATTTCATTGCTTAGACAATATATAACGCAATCATGACCATTGCATGCCTTAAATAATATACATTTCTCAAATCATGACTATTGTATGCCTAAATAAGTGTTCAATTTTTCCATCATAGCAACATGGAGGACAGAGCTTTAGATGCTAATGTATAAGCATACCTTGCAAGTTGTGGCATATCACAAGCCCGAGGGAAGAAATAATGTATTTATGCTAGATCTTCTACAGCAAATCAATTCTTTGAAATCTTATTAATACATTCAAAGATTCCTAGAAGTGAAAAGGTCAAAAATGTATAATTGTACTCTCTTCATTTTATCTCGCTTGTTCGTGGATGTGCTTCAACAATGGGATTTATTGAGTCGGTCCAAGTTTGTTACGTTACCAACTGATGGAGCAAGACCAAAGCATGATCAAATGTAGCCATCTTTTGTGAGGTTCATGGAATGTATTACATATACTAGTTCACGTCAATTCCAAGTGTTGTTCTTATGCAAGGCATCCATTCTTCATTCATAGCAATCTATTAGTCTAGCTTGTCAACGACATCCTCAAAGTACAAGCTCTTCTATATCCCATAATGGTAGCCATGAGGGCATAACTGGTGCTTTCAACTTGGATAAACTTGCCTTTTAAGCCTATGTCAACCTAAATTGTGATCTTTATCCTCTTGTAGATTGTTTAAGGTATTGCTCTTATGGGAGATCTATTGGTAATGCCGGCTATTCTTCATCAACCTTCTGTGGATGTGACTGAGTTGGTGGTGTGATTATCGCTTGCTTATTTGATGACTTTCATTCTGACTCTTCATCAAACACTAGATCTCTAGAGGTAATGATTTTTAATTGATGGGATCATACAGTTTGTACACTTTGATCTCTTCACTGTAGCCAGCCATGATGCATTTGTGTGACTTTAAACCTAACTTTTTGTGGTGACCATAATGTATATGAGCATATGCAATGCATCTGAAAATGCAAAGATGCCCAATCCAAGTCTTGTATCCATTGAATGTGTCATACCTTGAATGGGTTTGGTCAAAAGTTGATTAAGCAATTGATAGGCTCGTTTGCTTCAACCCAATACTGATTTGGAAGATGCGTCTTTATGTGCAAGGCTTGTTGGGAAGAAGACTAAAGGAATCTAGCTTACTAGGCTCCATATATGCCCCCATGGGCTGTGCTATAAGGAGGAAGTCTGGGACTCACTCACAAGTTAGCTGGGGACATCCTTTTAACAAGAGACTTCAACATGGTGGAGTAAGCCTAGGATGGATGGAATGCTAGAGGTTTAGTTAGCAAAGTCAGTCAGCTTCAAGTGTGGAATCTGGATCTCCCTCCAAAAAACACATCGTTTGATTTAGTTGGCACCCCTAGAATTTTCACTTGGTGCAACAACTAGGTTTCAAGAACAAAATAGAAGGAAAGCTAGACTTGATAGGTTTCATTAGGACTATTACTCTCAACTTTTCTTCCATTTCACTCTCTTTCTTTCTTTCTTTAAACTTTCTCTTATCACAAACCAACTTTATTTAGGCCTGATTTTGGCTAAGAAAATGCCACATCCTTTTGGTTTAGGCCCAAAGTTCTTTGGGATGAAATCGATACAAGCTCAAGTCACCCATATGTGGAGATAAATTTGAGCTTTACCAGACTTGTGGCATTTCTTGGGAGACTGCAGTTAGGCTCATTAGGGGTACACAAGAAGTACTAGAACGGGCGAGGAAAAAAAGTAACAAAGATCAAGGGAAAGACGATGGACGCCTTGAACCTCAAAATAATAGATTGAGAAGGGTAAGCAAAGCTAAGGGACTCTCAAGTGTAGGCTTAAGTCCTTATGGCAAAAAGAGAGATGACGTAGGACCAAATTAAGCTGAACTAGACTAGCTCTTAAAACCATTTGCATGGGCATCAAAATTCTCAAATCCAATGTACACTCAAGTCAAACATGTTGACCAATCACTGATGCATTATTCCATTTAGTCCCACTCTGAACTAGTATACTTGGCGTTACAAAAGGTGGAATACAATGAGCATGATTCCTTGGCTTCACTACACCTTCCTCCAACATTGCATGGTGTTTGTAAATCCTAATGTGGACCAGAAGACTTTTTTGAATTTTTTTCTTATGCTTAACATCCAATCTCAATTATGTGTTCCATGATGTTAATAGATGTTTGATAAGATATCAATTCTATCAAGCTAGCATAATCTATAATTTCATATGGAATGGTGAGCATGTGAAGATGATAGACCAACAAGAGAAACCTTTGACTCATCAAGAATGTGTCAAAAATAAATCTAGGTATGAAGAGATTCCTATTCTATAGAGCACGCTTGACACGTATGCCTCTACCTCAAAGGAGAACATGCAGAAGTCATAAGATTATACAAATGCCACAACATTTTCCAACAAATCAATCCAGTGATTTGATGTGAGTATATACAAATAACAATCAATGTCAAATTCTTTCCAAATGTGAAGACACTTTCAACCATTCAACAATACTACTTGCTTATACCGAAGATCACAATCATATCAATGATATAGACACATTCACGAGTATGGCCTATGACAATCAATTTTGTCAGCATAATCTAGATTTGCAAGACAATCATGGCACATAAGGATTCCAAGTGCAAGTTATGGCTATTAGTGAACCCTTGATAGCTACAAAAAAAGGAAACACTAAGAAAATGAGCTAACGATGGAAAAATGTGCCCAAATGACTATGCTTCTCAGAACTTGAGTACCAAAAGCTGAACATCGGATCAAATCTAGTGTTCTAAAACTTCATTGTAAGCCTTGAAGACTTCATTGTAAATCTTGAAGAAAAGCTTACTCAAAGCCACAAAACTTGGCTATATAAGCACTAAAAGGTCCATCATGAGAAGCGGTGCCTTAGAAAGAAGAACTAGAGCTTGCTTTGAGGCTACAAAGCTTGCCTACATACGCATTGAAAGCTTTATGATGGAGAAGAGTTGCTTCAAAAAAGAGAAGATTGTCTCACTTGAAACTTGCAAAAATAATGTTGCATATAGACAAAAAACCTCTCTCACACACAATGATCGTAAATAAGCCCAATGCCTATGGTTGGACAGATCATGAATTATCAAAGACATGCATAAATCGAAAGTGCCGAAGAATATGCTACATGGTTAAATTATCTATTTTATTAAAACAATGCGAAAGTAACATAAACACTACCCAAAAATAAAGGGATGCATGAAAAAATATATCATACCTTTAAAATTAATTTTAAAATTGAATAGATAATGTTAAAGTACCAAAAAAAGCTGTGTTCCACAAAGCTGAAAGCCTTTACATCAATCTAATACCAGAAATATGGTTTCTAAAAAATTGTGTAAGATTGTGTATTTATTCTGATGGATGGGCTTTTCTTTGGCTAGCTGGCTAGCTGCATCCTCTAATTTTTTATAGAGTGACTACCAAGGTGGTGATGGTCCCTTGCACTTAAAATGCTACAATAGAAGTTTATACTTTCTTAGGATCTTTAATCAAACACTTTGTCATCTTGTCTACGTCAAGAAACTTGTGTAATAGAGGTATGCAAAGGTAAGGTCACCTAGTGGTTCTCTATGACTAAAGTCCTTTACAATGGTTTGCTACTATGTATGATAGATTTCAGTTATCTCCGTTTCACTCTTCGTATGAAATTGGAAAGTGTTTGATGTTCATTTGCTCTTGCTATGAACCACTCCAAGATGACGCATTTGAGAGAGCGTTTGCTGTGCTTGTGGGTGACGTAAACTTTGTGAAACGTTTTTGCTGCAATCCTCCACTGTTTGTCTACTTCTGCCATTTCGTGGTTAAGATTCTTTTCATGTTCTTGTTGTTGTGAACTACTGCTACATGTCCTGGTCAATCTTTGACACTCCATCAGCCAAAACATTTTGTTTTTTCAATTAGAATGTTTCGTGAGCATGAATGACCAAAAAGATAGTCAGAGTACAATTCAATTTATACTCTACGCTCATAAGCACCAAAACTCTCCATGAGAAATCATGTTGACAACGAGAACTGAAGATTCCAAAATTGTATTGAAGTATGCAAAAGGAGAAAACACTGACTTATGTCTATAAATGTAGAGATTGCTACAAATCAGTGTGACTACACTTTTTTTTTTGTGTCACAAAGTACTTATGCTAACTGGATAATTTTGTGACAAAAAATGCAAGATAAAATGCCTGCCTTGGCCATCAAGGCTCAACCCTCCCTTGACTAAAGACTGTTCTTGACTATGTATATACTACATACATGCAATTTTACATAAGAACACAGCACAATGAATGCAAACCCTTATAATTCTCAATACTTCAGAGTACATGCCGACTAAGTTTTGCTCAAAAGGTGAGGCGAACATGAAATATTTGGCCAAGTATATAGAAATAATATCACTTTGTGCTGAAGTCCTCAACAATGAGTTTCCTAGTGGTGCATGCCAATCTGCATTTTGGGGAGTTTTGTCCCATTTCTACATTTTGTGCAGACACCATCTGTAATATGTGAAATTTGGGTATGGGATTTTTCAACTATTCAGGTGCCCACTCAAAAAATATCTCCCTTGCCACTCCAAATTACATTAAACACAAAACAAAATCATGTTATCAGAGATGGAAGGCTAAACCTTACTATCTGTACTCTCCAAATTTTTTCTCAAGTTCGTCGGACCTAGGTTTGACAATGGCTGTTTACCAAAAGCCGGACTTAACACAAACAATTCCAGCAAATTCCACACCTTAGTAATGACACCCTTCGCACACGTGGTATATGCCTGTTGTGCAGCTTCCCTATGAGCATGAAGGCTACTCGGATCACCCAGGAGTTCCTGCACTGCTCTCAATAACTCATCTTTTCCTGATACCTTAAAGATGCAAAAAACCAGTCACATGCAGATTAGTTGAATTGAGCGACCTGCAAATCCAACAACAACGTGCAGAAACTCAACCCATTTTCCACCAGTGGCATTTTGAGCCACTGCACAAGTAATGCTTGAAGAAGCATGAGCTATAAAAACCCCAAGCCAATGCCAACAAGGAGGTAGAGAAAAAAACTCTTGGTAATGTAGTAGAAGATCCTTGAGATTTCCAATAGCCCAGAATGATTGAGCTTACTGAGTGACAATCATGAATTATAGACTAGGAACTAGTCTAATAAAATCTTCTTCAAGGGACTTGTGAGATCCAAAGCTTAAGGAAGTTGGGACTTCTGAGATCCAAAGAAGTTGCAAGGGTGCTTGCTTTCACAACCAATGGATAGACTATTGATCATGCATGCATGACCATAACTGCACTTATTTGGATCTTCTACGTACTCACTGTATTCTTAAAAGAAAGCATTTTTTACAAACGCTACATCTGAATTTTCAAATAATAATAAAGTTCTGAACATTATCACGACCTAGAAGAGCATTGTGATAAGGAAACATAGATCACTTTTATTAGAAGATAGATCTATTTTATAGCTTTTCTTTACAGCTCCCATAAACAAAGGAATACCTGCTGAACAGATAAAGGCGACACGTGTTGAAAATCTGAGACCATTTGAGAAAAATGCCCAATGTGACGTCCTGTTGAGAACACAAAAAATGCATGAGCTTCACTGCTCCACGGTGAGAATGGTGTCAACTTATAAGACTCAGAGATTCTTTTGTGCAATGAAAGCTGCAAATGCATACTCTAAGGGAGCCACTCTGTTTGCATCCTAACCTGTGAGAACTGCGCAGCTTGCAGCTGCAGCTTCAGCAAGGTTATGCCCAGATAATCCTTTCAAAAGAGAACCCCCAATGAATGCAACCCATGAGACATGGTAAAGGAGCTTTAATTCCCCTGTCAAAACAGCTATGACCACATTAACCCCCATAGGATAGCATGTAGCTGCAAAAGATAGTCCCAGAAGGGTAGCAAGACAAAGGGTAACAAAAGTAACATGACAACAACCATTACCCCCCTTCCTCAAGACTTGCAAAAGTTTTAGTGTTGTAAATGAGCCCAAAAGACTTGCAAAAGTTTTTAAGAGAATAACTAGCATACGTCTTGCTGCAGTGCTAACCTCTCCTAGTAGAGATTGCAAACAAAACTTTTTTCAGGTGAAGAAAAACTTATATGACCATTTGTCTACATAAGAAACACGAGAAGGTTTCTCAAGTATATGGTAGTTTAAAAGGAATCTTCATATTATATCCTTAATGGACAATTTACCCAAAACCATAAGTCAATCCAAGAACTATAAAACTTATCTTATAGTCTTTGTAGAAGAAATTCTTCGGTTTGAGGAGTTAGGACAATCCCAAGAAACATAATGCATCGGTCTAGACGTAGATGCAATGTTTCTAATAGGGGAATCACAAGAAACATCTAGAAGAAAGTGCGACATTTCTAATATCATCATTATGGGAATGGGGAGAAATAACAGGAGTCACTTTAGGCTTCCACACTTGAGTTGGGTTAGGACAATAAGGAGAAATGTTCTTAGTCTTTGGATGAGTTATCCAGAGGATAGGATTCTTTTGACTAGCCTTTTTACTCTTGTGATGAGCTGACTTCCCTTCTAAAGGTATGTAAAGTTCTTATCCAAAAAGTTCTTGGGGGCTAGCTGCCTTGAAAAATTCTTTCGAGTTAGCAAACTCTTTAGAAAAAGTCACATTGTCACTATGGCTTGATCACCCCTTAGACCACATCTATGGCAGCTACCTATCCATGCTCCTTGAGCACATACATACACAGCTCACTCTTGATGCCAAACTCAACTCCTCACATACTCCATTCACACCACGCACTTTTCACCCACACAATTCAACAAGTGGGAAAGCCAACCAAAGGGTCATGGTTGGGATCAGGAATGCAAGGCGCTTGATATATGTATATATGTATGTATAGTCTATCTATCTATACCATGTGCCACATTTTTTGGAGCCGGTTATTTGAGGGGGGGCAGCTGGATGGTCATCTGTTAACTAGATGATGATCTTGACATTGCAGAGTCAATGTGATGGTTCACCATCTTGGATGAACACGATGAAGTTGGCATGTTCGTGATAGGGATTTTGCAGGGGACTAGATCAAGGACGTCTTCAAATGGTTCTAGTTACCTCTATGAGGAAACCGATGAAGCATCTGCATTGACAAGTGGGTGTTGGCACACAACGGTCTGGTGAGAGGGGATGTTGGAATCAAAGCGTCACCTCCCCACCTGTGAGCCCCATATGAGGACATGGGGGAGGATGACAAAGTTGAACAAAGTGGATGGAATGGAGCTGTCATGTGGGGCCTGGACAGCAAGCCGGCTACCACATGGGCAGCATGCATCAATTCTTGCCTGTACACTCTTGCAGAAATCTTGAGAGAAGGGAGGTCAAAAGATCCGTGAGCGTGATGGGAGAGTGGAGATCGACCCCCACTATATACAGCCCATGGAATGGGTTGGTGTCACCAAGTTGTAAATACTCTGAGTAAAATACAAAGTTGACCTTTTATTTGCCCATAGTTAAAGAGTTCTTTAATTATTTTCCTATGGTACAAGAGTTATTTTATTTGGTTACAACATTGACTCCAATCAATGAGGCTTGACTTTGGTCAAGGATTCTTCGTTTCGACCAACGAGGGTTGACTTCGGTCAACCAAAGCATTTGTGCTGACTATGGTCAAAGAGATTCGACTAGGGTTTAAGTATTTTGAACTTGGTCAAGGTTCTTAACCACAGTGCACACAGTCAAAGAGGATTGACCTCGATCAACTAGAATAGTTTTATTTTGTGTGCACCAGTTTGCTTGGTGGGGACGCCCACAGAGACTAGGACTAGTCTAGAGATTTCTATTTTCGGACAGCAATAGAGAGGTCTCAGGAGAAACAAAAGAAAGCTGCAAATAAGCACAGAAGATAGCTAGACCTCAAGCGTGGAGATTGGGTTCTTTTAAAGTTTGAGAAAGCCAGACTCCGTAAACTTAAAGGCAAAAAGAGAGTTTATGCCAAACAATACTATGGTCCCTTCTGTGTCACAGATGCAATCAATGAGATAGCTTATAGATTGGAGTTGCCAGAGCATTGAAAGATTCACAATGCATTTCATGTGGGTCTTCTAAAGAAATATCAAGGGTCGGGGCCTACAGAACCTATAATGGAAGATTCACCAAAAGTGGATGAATTGGAGGAGATCCTTCAACCAGAGCACGAAAGGGACCCCAAGGCAAGGTATTTTACAGGTACATGTAAAGTTCAAAAATTACTCGCGTTGAATGGATGAAAACATGTTGTTTGATTATCCACAAGTTTTGGATATTTACAAGAAGGCTTTTTAGTTGAGATCAACTCATTAGAGGCCAAGGGGATGTCACCAAGTTGTAATTACTTCGAGTAAAATACAAAGTTGACCTTTTATTTGACATAGTTATAGAGTTTTTCAATTATTTTGCTATGGTGAAAGAGTTAATTTATATTTTTAAGGGCTCACGTTGCTTAATAGGAGGGAATCTACTTTGGTCTGCGTGACCACATTTTGGACTTGCAGATGTGGCTCTTAAAGTTGTGCTCCTCCCCCTACACCACGATTTATGGCGTCTCCTGCATGAATATGAAGTCGAAGTCGATGAGGGCTTAAGAACACTTCTTTTTGGATTGCTTGGAAGAATTCACGGACACCTACTTGATGGATTTCTCCATGGGACCTGCTTCAAATATATACTGGAATCATGGGTTCTTTTTCAGGAATTCATACTCCTAAATATTGGCCTTGACAAAATCCTTATCCAGGTCATCAACCTGTAACTCCGGTCCCTTCTTGCTAGGCAGTAAATTTCATATTTGAATTAAAAGACCTTTCAGCAAGGGTCTAGCCTGTTGCTTCTGGGCTCTAATGCATGTGTGAGCGTCAAGAGAATTGCAAAGCATCTGACGATTGCAACGCACAATTCCATCCGACAATTGCATATTTCATCTGGCGATTCCATTGGTATCAGAGCACGGTCTTGTTTTCCTTCTAAGGAACAACGATTTGAGGCCTGCAAGGGATCGATCCTAGGGAAAAAATGATCAGCAACTACTTGTGGCTAACCTGGGCGCTAACTTGCCATATGGCAATTGTGCCACATCATCAGCTGATTGTCTACATGATCAACTGACTTGTCCATATCATCCACAACACCTGACATATGGTTGCTTCCATGTTAGCATCCATGTTGATTCTGTACAGTCCATGTGACTCATATGCCACATGAGCATGTCCGTAATGCACCGTATTGATTCTAGACTATGCCACATGTCATGTAAGCCACGTCAGCACCTTGGGGTGCTGTCCACGTGGCCAGCATGCCACATTGCTATCTCAACTGGCTATGCGCCACTTTTACACCTTGTTGGATGCTTGCTTGGGGAAACCTTGGACAACCTAGAGTTGTCCTCTACATGCAGTTTTGATGGCCGCTCAATCATGAACATATATTTCAAAAAAATGAAAATTCTATTAATGCTTTGGAAAAAACCATAAAAACAATTTCCAAAAGGAGTTGTCGATGAAAATACAAAGAAAGACAGGTTGCCAGCTATATGATAGCCACATATTTTCGGATCTCACAGCTCACCACCTAGAGAGATTCAGAAACAGGAGCTAGCAACCAAGATGGTGGTCTATACATCCAACGAATACCCCTCGAGGAAAGGATGTAGAATGTTCATGCCGGCCATATCTAGCAAACCCGCTTCCGCCTTTCGGCAGTCGCTCTCGAACCTGGAGTACACGCTCCAAATGGCATGCAAAGTGAAGATGTTATCCTGCCAGATGGCTACTAAGGTAGTTGTCGGAGAAACCGTCTGGCCTCCTCCCATCACCCGACTGCACCGTGCGACCCAGATGTTCCAGGCAGTAATGCTAGATACTGTCTCCCACACAATGTCCTCCAGGAAGGGTGAGATGCATCATGGATCTCTATCCGAGAGACCCAATGTCAGTGTATCATGTATGCCGGTGAGACGAGATCAATTGAGAAGGCATGTCTGCCCTTGGTTAGGTCGTCATCCCCAAGTGAAGTCTCTACTCATCCCCAATGTGCTAGCCATGATCCTGAGGTACGCCAACCATATCCGATGTGCAACCTGACATCCCCACAGGCAATGGGCGATTGTCTCCAAAACCCCTTTCGTGCAGCCAATGCATCTGCTATCTACCCACATCTGCTCCAGCCAAGGGCTAATGGGAAGACCTTCGTAAGCCAACAACCAAAAGAAATATGAAATCTTGCGCGGGTGCAAACTCGTCCAAAGGCGAGGCCAAAAACAAGAAATAACCTCTCTCGAGACGTCTTGCTCTAGCCAATGACGTTTCCCGAGGGGGACCATGCTGCTGCCTCACGCTGTAGGCGTCGCCCAATACGAGTCATGTAGGAAAAGGAGACCTCCTCCACCCTGTCCGATTGCCCTATTCGGGCTGGCTAGAACCACTCTCCTGGATCCCACTAACTGTTGCATAAGAAAGTACAGTTGCTACTTCTAGCTGTGAAGCTGAGTACAGAGCAGCCTTTACAGCTACAGTGGAGTGTGTTTGGCTTCGGAAGCTACTTGCAGATCTTTACGCATGTCAGATGGCTCCTAGCGTCATCTTCATTGATAGTCAAAGTGCTTTGGCTCTTGCATGGAATATTGTTTTCCACGCTCGCACAAAGCATATTGAGGTTTACTATCACTATGTCAGAGAGTGATTATCAGCAGGTGATATTCAGTTGTCTTATGTTCCCACTGAAAAAAAGTTGGCAAATCTTTCTATGAAGGCTCTACCTTGACCTAAGTTTGAGGCTTTTCGGCAAGCTTTAAACAAAATATCTTTTGTAACTTGATCTATTGTACTTTGTACAGTCATAGGTTGCTATATCCCTATAGGATGAACATGTGCAACCATGACATTAGATATTAAGGTATCCTGAGCCATGTCCAGGATACTTCAGTCCATACCATGGAGGGGGGTTTGTAGGCCATTCTATGGGCTATCCATAGGTGCCACTTATTCCTTGGTATGTGCCTTGTAGGCCTAGTTATAGTCAGTCAGAACTATTGGTACAGTTAGTACATGTACCACCTAGGTCAGTTAGGACGCTTAGTCCAGTTAGGGCAGTTAGCCCTAGGGTTTTGTTACGTTGGCTCCCTCTTGAGCCTCCACTTTCAGTTTTGCAGCATCTCATTTTTCTCCTTCTCACCTCCATTTTTGAGCTTCCATTGCTTGCCATAGCCAACTGCTTCCAGCGTCCAATTCCTGGGATGAAGCCTCTCACCACCGGCTTGCCCAAGAGGGCTGTGCTCTACATCTCTAGATCAATAATGCCCAGTCCACCCTACGCTTGAGGAAAAATCACAATCTACCAAGCCACGCTAGTTCTGGTATTGTGCGTTCTATCCGATCCGGACCAAAGAAAGTTCTGCACCAAGCGCCGTAGCTCTCCCATGCAGCCCTAATGGAAACACCAGCAAGAGGCAATATACCAGGCCGTGGCAAGAAGGACCTGAATAACCACCAACGCCTGCCCCGCAAGTGAGTTTGGCAGAGCTCCAATACAATAGCTTGCACCAAACACTCTCTAGGACTAGACTGAACTGCTGCTTTGCCGAGATGTCAATGCCAACCAGGCAGCCTAGGTACCTCGCCCTCTCCCCTCTCGAGATCCACCGAAAGCCAAATCAGCTCCCCAATCTCAAACCTCCTAGATCTACTCCGAGCCTGTGAAGAAACCAACAGATTTGGTCCAATTTATGCGGGCACCAGAGGCCTCGCAGAAAATGGACATGGCACCTCTGACCCTCTCTAGACTGGATGCTAAGCCCTCCAGAAAGAGAGCTATATTATCTACAAACTCGGAGTTTAGAAGCTCCTCCTCCTATCGGATCGAAAGCCTCATCCCAGTGAGGCCAAGTGCCTGAGAGCGCAAAAAGTAACCGAGGGCCTCCACTTACCAAAAGAAATAAATAGGGGGCCAAAGGATAGCCCTGTCTCACTAAATGGGAGAGAGGAAAGGCCTCTCCGGTGTGTCCCCCAATAATCACCGTTTGCGACCTCCTTCAGGACTAAAAGGGCTTTCCAGGCGCTATGCCTGCTGATAGGGCTGGTCCCTCACACTCCTTGAAATTGACTAAAGGCTCAAGTGGAGAATCACAAATGAGGGTTGCTGAGGCAGTCAGTGGCTGATCAATGTTGACCAAGTCCACCAAAAACTTAGCACGCCTTTGCTCATTATATCAACTCTGCCTTTTTTACCTGTTTTGTCATCTGCTGCTGCTGCAAGCCTGCAGGACCTTAATGCTACTGTTTTGATTGCATTTGCAGCCCAAAGACTGCTCGGCTGCGTCCATGCATGCCCTACCAAATATATCCAAGATCCTCATGAATAGAGGCTCACAGATAGAGGTGCATCCTATGCTACATGATGGTGGTCTAGTTATGCCATTGCATCCATATGGTAACGGATGAAATGACAGCCAACTGCAGTGGTATATTTCCACATCCTTTTTTTTCTCAGAGCTCTCAAACTAGTCTTGACGAAAAATTGGGTTCTCCATCAACTTAGATTATAATCTCCTCCATGGAAGGCCAGCATGCCTGTTCTGTGTGATATGCACTCTGGGGAAACCTTAGAGAGTCTGGCTGTTGTTTGTCCCAGTTCTTGCTGATGTTTGGATGAGTAAGGTGCCTGCTCCAATTTCTATGTCGGAGAGTCTACTACTTCTCAAGGTGTAACCTCTACCCCAGCACATTTTAATTTTGAGCAGTAATGAGATTGTAATTAGCTCTTCAAACTTGATTATTTTTTTAATGTATTTGGGGGACCACACAATTCTATATACCCCTCCCTTTCAGCTCATTTCAGAGCAACGTGCAACTTCTCAAAATAGTACAGCAATAACACGAGAATAGTGAGCATGATTTTTGTTATGCTCTAGCCAAGATAGCATGACCTCGGAAAGATCGGTGGGCATTTTCTCTTAGATGACCGACTTCTATAATATTTAATGTGCGTAAATAAAATGGTCAAGAGAAGTAATTGCCAAGGTCCTAGGTGAGGGTGTAATGGCATTGACTAGGTGGTTCTAAGTGCTAAGGCCTAGGTGCACCTAAATGTGTAATAATGCCAAGGGGCAAATGTTCTAAATTGTCCCCCAAGAGAGGGGTAATTGGTATACCAAGTAAAAAGGTCTAAAATGAGGACATGTGGCAAAGGGAACCATCTAGGGAGATGTGGGTTTGTGGATAGGCATGAGAGATAAAATTACGTATCATAAAAAAACATGCAATTCACGAAGTTGGCTGGGTGGACATACATGATGCCATCGCCCGTGATTGACGAAATCAGGGTAGAGAATTAGAAAATGTTCGTTTCAATTGGTATCAGAGCGCATGGTAGAGGTCAAGGGATGGACAGAAGATCAGAACTTCAGGCTCGACGAACGGGATGAGAAGAGTGTGTGATAATTCGGCTGCTCGTGACTTGCGACGAATTTGGAGGGTTGTTGCCTGTGACGACGAACAGCAAGGCCTGAGGACAGCGTGGTGGCTGAGTTCGTTGTGCGGGAGGTCTTCGATGAGTGTTCACTGGATAGTGAACGACAGGCTTGGAGTGCAGCTTTGACGAGGGGGAAAGTAGCGGGGCAGGCTGATGGTATTCTCCAAGTAAACGAGTCGCAGGAACTATAGACTGGAGAAGTACGCTGGTCGGATGACCGAGCGCAGTTCTGATGTGATCGAGGTTTGGTTACACAAGTGGGAAGAAGCCTTCGCCATTTGTGAAATCAGATCTGATCTAAAGAAAATCCGTGAGACCACTCACCTGTTTATTGAGGCAGCGGATAGATAGTGGATAAAGCAACAGAAAGATCAAGTTGCCCCTACCACCTGGGAAGGGTTTAAAGCTGAATTTAAGAAACACTTTCTTCCACCTCACGAAGAGTCCCGAGCTTGGGATGCTTATAGAAACCTTCGTCAGAGGAATTTATCGGTGGCAGAGTACACTGACAAGTTCAGGGAATGTGTTATGAAGATAACAGACCCTCTCCCTATGTCGGTTCAGTTGAAAGACTATATCTATGGACTGAACGACAAGATTAAAATGGAAGTTCGGGCAAAATATGTGACTACATTAGATGAATCTATTGCAGTAGCCCTGAACTATGAGGATGCCAAAGGCAGATCTAGTGGATTTGTGCAGGCAGGGACTCAATATGAGTACCCGAGAAAAGGGGGATTTCAGAGGAAATGGACTTCAAAGACAAGTGTCTCGCAGCCAAGTGGCCAAACCAAGCAGGTGAAGTCGGTTGAGGGACCAGCAAAAACAAGTACCACCGTTGGGGTGAAAAGGAAAATAACTCCAATGGCAGCCCGGGCTTGGTCAAAGTCCTCGTTGACCCCTGAACAAAAAGAAAAAGCTAGAAAAGAAGGATTGTGCTTCGGCTGCCTTCAACGACATCAGTGGAAAGATTGTCCATTGAATAAAGACCGTCGCACGGCCAATATGATAATATCTGAATGCGACGCGGAAATGCAGGAGAGTCCCAATGCGGAACATATGCAGATGCAATTGGCGGGACCTTCTCAGAGGTTAGTACCTGTGTCGTTAAGTGTGTCTGTTACTAAGTTAGTAAGTGGTGCACCTGATAACATCCTTTCAAAGCCCGCAGCAACAGGGTATACGGTTTTCGATGAGCCCGAGTTGATTAAAATGAAAGGGCAAGTAGCCAGTCATGATGTGATTGTGTTGTTTGACTCAGCGTCAACACACAATGTAATCAACTCAAAGCTTATCAAGAGGCTCAAGTTGAAAACTAGTCCATCTGACTATGCTTATACAGTCAGGATGGCGGACGGAAGTTCATCTGAAGTATGGGACCAAAGGGTTACCCAGTTGGAACTTCGAATTCAAGACTATGTTGAGAAGCTGGACTTTGAACTGACCAGACTTGCTCACGTAAATATAGCCCTAGGCATGGCTTGACATTTTTGGAAAAATCCAGCCATTGATTGAAAAAAGCATATTTACCAGTTCAAGATGAACGGAGTAGAATATGTTTTGCAAGGTGAAAAGGATTTATCTCGAGGACCATTGATTTCAGCCATGGAAATTCGGAATACTCCAAAAGAGTTTCTGTGTCTGTGTATAGCATCGGTAGAGTCGATTGATGATGCATCCACTAATACTGAGGCTACCCAAGATGAAAAAATTGCCGAGTTGGCTAAAGAGATATCAGAGAAGTTCTCTGAATGTTTTAGGGATGAACTACCTTATAGGTTACCTCCAGAGCGGAAAGTTCAGCATAAGATTGAACTGATCCCGGGGGCAGAATCTGTAAATAGACCTCCCTATAGAATGAGCTTTACTGAAGAGGCGGAGGTGCGTAGACAACTGGAAGAATACCTCAAGTTGGGACAGAGTCAACCAAGTTTCTCACCTTTTGCTTCACCAGTGCTATTAAAGAAGAAAAAGGATGGTACATTTTGTCTCTGTATAGATTACAGAGCATTAAATAATATCATTGTTAAGCACAGGTATCCGATGGCTCGGATTGATGATTTGCTAGATGCATTACATGGAGCCGTGATTTTCAGCAAGATAGATCTTAAGTGTGGCTACCATCAGATCTGGATTAGAGCCGAGGATGTGCATAAAACCGATTTCAGAAGCAGGTTTGGTCATTATGAGTTTTTGGTAATGCCCTTCGGACTTACCAATGCTCCAGCGACATTCGCCATGCTTATGAACGATTTACTATGTCCGTATATCGGAAAGTTTGTAGTATATTTTATTAACGATATTCTAGTATTCAATAAAAGTATTACTGAGCATCGTGAACACTTGAGAATAGTGTTCAGTACTTTGAGGAAAGCCAATCTTTATGTAAATAAAAAGAAAACTATACTCTGTATGGTTAGGCTTGAATATTTAGGGTTCATAATTACTCCACAGGGGGTAGAAATGGATCCGAAGAAAGTAGCTGCGATACTAACTTGGCCAATCCCTCAAAGTCTGACCGCGTTGCGATCATTCTTGGGGTTTGTCCAATTTTATAGAAGGCATATCAAAGGATATTCCGAAATAGTATCGCCATTGACTGATCTGACCTCAGATAAAGTACCTTTTATATGGGGATAGAATCAACAAGAAAGTTTTAACACCATAAAACAAGCTGTGGTCACAGGACCAGTGTTAAAAATAGTTGATCCCCAGAAACCGTTGTTCCTGGAAACCGATGCAAGTGGCATTGCGGTAGGAGCAATTCTCCTTCAAGAGGGAAGGCCAGTAGCCTTTGAAAGCAAGAAGCTTTCTCCCTCTCAAAGGAATTGGCCAACTCATGAATTGGAGTTGTATGCTGTTTTCCATGCTTTGAAAACATGGAGGCATTATTTATATGGTTCAGAGTTTTATGTGGATGTGGATCATGATACTCTGAAACATTTTTGTAAACAGCCTGACTTGAGGGGCCGCCAAGCTAGGTGGGCAGAGCTCATGCAGGAGTTTAATTTAACGATTCGGTACCGAAGAGGAAAAGATAATAAGGTTGCTGATGTGTTGTCTCGCATTATGCACAATATGAGTTTCACGGTATTAGAGAGTGCTCTAATGACCGAAATTAGAGAAACTCAAAAGGTGGACGAGTTTTGTCCAGAGCTTATGGCCTAAAGCTCATGTGTTTAAACCCGAGGAAAACGAAAAGGATAACCTGGCATCCAGAAAAGGCCAAACTTATGCAAGATATACCATAAGGGATGGTATGCTGAAAATAAATGGCAAGGTTGTAGTACCTGGTCAGAATGATCTCACGCAGAGAGTCATTCGACAGTGCCATGATAGCCCATGTGCGGGACATCTAGGAGTCAAGAAGACTTATGATCTCGTGAAGCGAGATTTCTTTTGGCCAAAGATGAAAAAGCATATTCATGAATATGTGACACGGTGTTTCTCGTGTCAGGTAACTAAGGCCGAGCGAGTGAAGCCACCCTGACTTTTACAACCCTTGGAAATACCACTAAGTAAGTGGGAGAGCATTTCCATGGACTTTATTGTAGGGTTGCATACAACACAAGGAGGGTATGATTCTATCCTTGTGGTGGTTGATCGTCTAACCAAGATGGCTTACTTCATTCCGACTAAAGAGTCTGTTAGTGCTCCGCAAGTAGTGGATTTGTTTATTAGACATATATTTCGTCTGCATGGATTGCCTAAATCCATAGTGTCAGACAGAGATGTCAGATTTACCGGTCATTTTTGGACAGCAGTATTTGAGAAACTGAGGACTGAGTTGGGAATGAGTAGTGGGGATCATCCTGAGACGGATGGTCAGACGGAGAGAGTCAACCAGACTTTAGCGGATATGTTGAGGTCATATGTGTCATTGCGGCAACATATATGAGACAAGTGGTTGCCATTGTTAGAGTTTGCCTACAATGATAGAAAACATTCCTCTACAAGGTTCAGTCCGTTTGAGCTGAACTATGGTTATAGACCAACGAATCCAACTATAGTTGGAGTACCTCAGAGAGTGCCTAGTGCCGCGAACTTTGTGGTTCAGATGCGGGAGATGCTAGCACTTGCGAGAGCTAATATCCGCCAGGCTATGGATAGAGCCAAGGTGTATGCGGATGAAAACCGGTCTATAAGAGTATTTAAGGAAGGAGAAAAGGTTTTTCTCAGAGTTCCTTCGCACTCAAAGTCGTTGACTTCAGGAGAGTGTGCTAAGTTATCACCTCGATACTGTGGGCCGTGGTTAATTCTAAAAAGAATAGGCAAGGTAGCCTATAAATTAGAATTGCCACAGGGTTGTAAGGTGCACCCAGTGTTTCATGTTTCTCGTATAAAGAAATTTTTGCATACTGGTGACTCACTAATCGAAGGTGTTGTTTTGTTTCAGGAGATAGAGGATAATGCAAGACGCAAACCAACAAGAATCCTGGACCGAGGAACAATGCAAGTGCGCAATCGGAAGATCGCCACGGTGTTGGTTGCATGGCATGGTCTACCTCTATCGGAAGCTACCTGGGAATCCGTATACCAGTTACGGAGAGTGTTCTCAGATTTCATCATCGAGGACGCTGATGCTTGAAGAGGGAAGGAATGTTATGCTCTAGCCGAGATAGCATGACCTCAGAAAGATCGGTAGGCATTTTCTCTTAGATAACCGACTTCTGTAATATTTAATATGCGTAAATAAAATGGTCAAGAGAAGTAATTGCCAAGGTCCTAGGTGAGGGTGTAATGGCATTGACTAGGTGGTTCTAAGTGCTAAGGCCTAGGTGCACCTAAATGTGTAATAATGCCAAGGGGCAAATGTTCTAAATTGTGCCCCAAGAGAGGGGTAATTGGTGTACCAAGTAAAAAGGTCTAAAATGAGGACATGTGGCAGAGGGAACCATCTAGGGAGATGTGGGTTTGTGGATAGGCATGAGAGATAAAATTACGTATCATAAAAAAACATGCGATTCACGAAGTTGGCTGGGTGGGCATACGTGATGCCATTGCCCGTGATTGACGAAATCAGGGTAGAGAATTAGAAAATGTTCGTTTCAATTTTGAGTGCCTAAGAAAGCAAACCGATGGTGTCAGCAACATATATGTCTGTTGTTGAGGTAACTCCATCACCACACGACCTCTGCGCAACCTCTAGACCTTGCTGCTGCAATTTCTGCCCTATCAACACAAATCTCAGATCAATATGCATTGACCTAACTTCAGATCCAGAATATCCCTCATTACATTGACATATTTTCATTCCTTCACCCTTAGCAGAAAACGAAGCCAAAGCAATTAGCTCATGAAGAATTAGATCTTGAATTAGAGCAACACAGCATAATCTCACCATGATGATCTCAGATCCTCGCTCTGGATGCCGAGGGGCAATAATAGTGATCAACGTTGGAAAGCTTTGTTTCAGATCCCTGTGAATGCTTGCTATCACTGCAGTTAGCTTGTCAGCATTGAGTATTAGTGCTTTCAGTTCAAAGAACATTACACGCAGACACAAAAATTCTGAGCAAGTGAAGAAATAACCCAAAACATAGACAAGATTTTAAAAGATAGTGATGTCAGATTGTGTGGAAAAGAATGGAAGGTACCATCCTCTTCGCCTGCATGCGTTGAAGCAGCAATCCAAACACAGCGATTGGATAATTCCGACTTCAAACTAGATATTTGGCCATCTACATGATCAAAATTGTCCGCAGCTCCAACAGCTGCAAAAGCCAGTAATTCTCTTAAAAGAAGATACAGAAAGACCTGCAACCTCTTGTTGCTGAGTAAGTTGAAACTTATACAGAGATCTAATCTGGCATTTGATACATATCACATAACACCTTGACCCTAAAAAACTCACAACAGACTAACCAAGAGATTTCATGACAGATGCTTTCTCATGGGAATGTGGAAATGATCTAGGGTGGAGAATCTAGGGCAAAACGTGGGTGCAAAAGGCAAAGTTTCCTAAGCAAAAAGAACCTATCTGATAGTAAAAAACACCAGGTCAATCAAAGAGAAATTAAAAGACAAACGCTGGGACACCCTAAAAGACCTAAGGAATTCAAAACAAAATAAGAAACCTCAATAAGCAAAGCAACGCGGCACACAAGCATAGGCTGCTGATTGGTGTCAATCCCTTGCAGAGAGCCAATGCTTACTAATGTGGCTTAAAAAATAGAGCTCAGTGGAGTACCAGAAAAAGCAGAGATGACCGGTGCAACTTGTTAGAAGTCACTGACCTACCTGTGAGCCCCCAAATGAGGACAAGGGGTCAGTTGACTGTAGGGGTTAGGGGTTACCTGGAGCATAGGTTTGCACAGCAGCCTGATCAGTTTTGGAGCAGTGGCTGCATGGAGGGAACACACAGAAACGGCCGCACGATGGATAGGAGCTGTGATGAAACTCATGCTGAAGGAGGAGAAACAGAACTAGAGTGATAACGAAGGCACACAATGAGAGGCCAGCACAAGATCTATTCATAATGATACATGCATGTACAGGTCTCATTTATAGGTTGACAGGCCTTCTCTTTGACATCATAGGTGAGGTCATATGGACTTTCCACCTCAGACTCCTATTCAATCACAACCACTGCCACACATGACATGTGGCTCTAAACCTGTGACTCATTCCCACTGAGACCGGAGTGAGGGGGGACACTCACTCTAGGATTTCTCACACTGAGGTTCCGATATCCAAAACCCACCTTCGAAGCAATCGTGAGAAGATATCACAGAGAGAGACCTCAATCAGGTTGAAGATATCAGCCTACTACTGCTCCTCCATGAGCCGACACCTTAACTCTCATGTCAAACATGGTAAGAGGCTTATCCTTCACACCTATACTCTGGTCCATCTGAAAGACAAGTGCCGGTGAAGAATACCATAACACCCCCTTGTGGTCAAACCCAGGAAGCCTTTGGAGGACAAGGCACACATACAATCATTTTTGGGGGCGACTCAATGACGAATTCTGATTCGGAAGGAAAGTTTATTTTCCAAAGTCTGTAAATGGCTGACAATTGGCTGATGTAATGGGCCTCTTTTTGGCTAAGGTTCTTAGGGAAATCAACCATTGAGTTGACTGCCCCCTTTATGGTCCTTTCTTTTCTCATCTCAAAGGACTTATTTAGCCAATTTGAGAGGTGTTTTGTCTGCCATTTGAGCCAGATGCTGCATTTCTTGAATAAATACGGCGTGACCTCCTGCCATCGACGTGAATGAGCACGATATGCTAATCTTCCATGTGCGAGATTTCATCTATTGAAGGAGCTTCATCGGATGCCAAGACTTTAAGTTCACGATCTTATTATCAATCTCCACCAATGGAACCTCCATGTCTTGCTTCTGAGATCGAGAAATTCTCAGGTACAAACTTTACGCATTGACAGACAAACACACTAGTACCATGTGTCGAAAGTCGTCAAGGGAACACGATCCCAAGCCTGAAGGAAATTAAGCTGCACTTATTGCATGGAATGACAAAAATGATCGAGCTTTGCCATTATTGGTTTGGGTTCTTGCAGGCAATTATATTCATCATCTCGATCTTGACAGTACAGCGAAAGAAGTTGGGATAATCTGAATGATCTTTTTGGAGAAGATCTTAATGATTCCAAAAACTTTTTCAAGCATCAATTTTATATCAAGGATCCTCTTTGAAGGACCGCCTCAGTGCCTTAGGTATCCTTCTACAGCAACTCACTGCCTTGAAAGCTCCTCCTGATGATGATGATGATGAGAAGGCTGTGCTTCTTAATAGTCTCAAATACAATCCCAGCTATGCAGATATTCTTGGTGTCCTTCAAGTTGCTTGTGCGATATGAAATATGAAGAAATGGTTGCTGTATTTATGGACAATGATCGTCGTCGCACTACACCCATCACTCCAGAACTAGAAGCAATGTACACCAGCATTAGTAAACACTTTTCCAGCAAAATGGCCAAGTGTACCTACTATAAGAAACCTGGCCATACGACTAATCGATGCTTTGGACGACTTGAAAAGCTTGAAGAAGAAGAAGCGAATTTTGTGGAGGTAGACTCCAACCAAGAAGTTGACAACCCACCAAACAGTGCTCTCACTTTCATGGCAGATCTTTCCATTGGGATAGATAGTCCTGATTTTTGGGCTTTTTAGTTTTACTTTGTTCTATCCATAATGGGTCATTTGCCCTTGCATTAGCATAAAATGAATGTTTTGTGAACTTGTAAATAATGGTACTCTGCCTTGGGTAGTCCACTGCGGATTTGGGAAGCTTTCACAGGAGTGGAGAATCTCAGAAGAAGACGACCCAAGGGTGGCAAAATCTCCCACAACCCATGAAGGTGGCAGAGGGCAAGGTAAATAATGCTGGAACTCTTTTCGTGAAACCCCTAAATAAAGAAGGGACTGCCAGGGCAGACCTCTCTTGCTTAGACTGAAAAGACTGATAGGGTGATAGAAGACAAGTTATGTCCACCCTGACATGCAGGCCACTGGCCTTTTAATGCACATACACGAAATGATAAACAATAGCTTTCATGAACTGAGGGTTTGCAATACAAACATATCGAGGATGAAACAGACAGCTGGCCGCATGAATGCTGTTATGACTCTGGAGGAGCTGTGGCGACACTGGGTCAATATAGCTCAGTAAAAACTCCTCAGTCAGGGCCCCTACTACGTACTAGCATATTAAATCAACCAGAGACATGGCTCATATGCTAACTCTATGCACCACTACCTCATTAGCGGGTTGAGCTAGACGCCACAATCCTAACATGTGCAATTGAGTGTGGGGACCAAAACAGGATAGATTTGGGAGGGGGTTCACCATTCGTGAGCTCAATGTAGACCATCTAGTAAATTTTGTTTACTTGGATATACTCCCCTCCCCTCACATGTGCACACACATGCATGCATGCACACCCATACAAACATGCTGCATGCGAGAGTAGTACAGGGCTTTACTTTGGGGGATATGATTTCCCCCTCCCCTTTGTAATCCCTTTGTCACATGCACTATTGTAGCGGGCTCCCTCACCTGAATTAAAGGTTTTTCTCAAGGGTGTGTGCTGTATTGAAGACTGTGAGACTTTTAAATCACTCATCAACTAATCAATCACTGCATGAACAATACCCAGATCATGTGGCTATAATCATTAATGAAAGTCAGAAAATAGCGAGAACCTGCAAATGAGTTTGTTAACATGGGCCTGCATAAATTCGAGTGCAAATTCAGCGGTGCTTGGGCCCTCAATCATTCAATGTGCCCTCCTTGAGGAATGAATCCCTATATTGCTTACCCTCCGCAAGTTGCAGACCTCATCTTTGCCTGCAATGGGTGGAAATCCATCCACCATCTTTGACTTCTACATCTTTGACAATTTCCTGTAGTTGATCATTGATGTGACCAAATCTCTCATGCCACAGCTTGGAGCCTCTTTTGTCACCATGGACCCCAAGTGCATTGATCCGGTAAAGCTAATTCTCTTCTCTCCTGTCACCTTGGATCATACCACAACTTCCTTGTCATCAAACTCTACCTTAATCTTGTTCTTGGACATTTGACTCACAGATAGCAAGTTCTCACAAAGAGCAGGATCATAGAGTACACCAGAGATTACCACTTCGTCTCCTGAGTTTGTTATGAATGGAATGTTGCTAATACCTTTCACAAGGCATGTCTTTCTATCCCCCGCTGTCACTGTCAAGTCTGGGTGTGCAGGGTCCATCTTGCCTTCAGTCAGAGCAGTGTTCAATGAACAAGAAAAGCTCTCCTGTAGTCACGTTGGCTGATTTCGATTTGGTCTCCTCCTTGGACTTAGACTCCTCCTTTTAATCTGTCTTCTTTTCTTGGCAGTCCTTTACGAAGTGGCCAAGTTTCTCGCAGTGGAAACACTTCTTGTCCCAGGCCCCTTTCTACTTTTTTGCATCCCCGGACTTGTTGCAGTCTTCTTTAGCCTTCCCTTTTCCGGGATTGACTTTGTCCTTTGCCTAATTAGATGATTACAATTCTGAGATCTCCTCTACACCTCTCTTCTAGTTCACACTTGCCGAAGGGCTTCAGTGAATGTGATACTTGAGGTGGAGAAGAGAGGGGGTTTATATAGGCTGTGTTCGGCGGTGGCTGGCCCTGCTGAGAGAACCAACTGGAACAGTCTGTTCCACCAACCAGATCTGCCCAATTCCAATCTGTGAGATCTGACTGGTTGCTGCAGACTTGCACACCTACTGCAAGGGCTATGAATAGGCCCTGACAGTGGCCAATCCCTGCTGTCCATGCGTATAACTGCCACACAGACAGCTTGTTGGATATCGAAGCCTTAGTGTGGGAAATCATAGAGTGAGTCCCTCAGTAGAGTCTCAGTGGAGGAGTCTGAGGTGGAAGGTCCATCTGACCTCACCTATGATGTCGAAGAGAAGGCCTCTCAGCCTATAAATGAGACCTATGCGTGCATCTATCATTATCAATAGATCTTGTGCTTGCCTCTCATTGTGTGCCTTACTTATCACTTTAGTTTTGTTTCTGGAGGATCAAATTCGCACTGCTGGAGTTGGCTTTCGGAGGGCTTTTAGCATGGAAAGGAAGCTCTATTACCAGAGAACTTCCGCTTAGAGAGCAAAGGCAAAATGTTGCACCAGGTCGCCATAGCCAGAAGCTCAAAAGTAAACTGGTTTTTTCTTCATTGCGCCTCAAATACTGGAGCATTTGCCTTCAGATTTGAACTGTAGATAGCACTTGGTGTTGCCCATCCTCCCCTGAGAGGAATTAGAGAAATTCGGCTCCAGCAGGTCGCATTGCAAGTAATAGCGCGAACTGGATTTTGTGTCAGCACGGGCAACAAGCGCAACTATCCTATCGCTTAAAGCTGTAGATTTGCCCTATCACAAGGTAACTCCAGCTTAAAGCATTCTAGAAATGGTCGCCTACAGAGGGAGAACAAGCGCTTGGAAATTCTGCTCAAAAGAGGAAAAAATGGAGAAGAAGAGAGTGTGAGGAAGAACATGATGATGTGGCTAGAATGTAAGGCTCAACAAGGACGTGGTGGCTCGGATACCACACGTTGGAGCAAGCATGGAAGCATGATGGAGGTAGACAAGAGGTAGAGACAATGGCACAAGTATGAAGGCAACGAGCAATTGATTCATTCATAGAATGGAGTACATATAGGCAACTGCCCATGAGTAGGTGGAATCTAGATCCACAATTATCTCAATCAGGAGGACCACCAATCTCTCAATCACACACCACACTCCTATATTCACTCAATCACACCTACTGACTGACACATAATCAGTCACACCTAACTCAGGCACACCTACATACACACACATGTTCACACACTCAATCACATGATAACTCACAACCATAGACCTTGGTATGATCCATTACATCAATTTGTCCTTCAACCTCAACATCATGAGCATTGACAGTCCGTCCTACATGAATCTTTGACCTATGCCTCGCCATCGTCGATCTCCTCCTCGAATCTGTTTATGAACACCGACTCCTTGCTGTATTCGTATAACATCTATCTGCCAAGGAGCTGGAAGCCTTCACCTTCTCCACGGTGCCCCGCATCTGCTGCATAGAGTGCAAATCTAAACGATATACTGTTGGATGGATATTGCAAAGATTAATAGAATTCCTCTTCTTGTCATGAACGATAAGCAAGATATTGTTCAAAGCCAAGAATCACAGAGGCCACTCTCTCCAACCTACTATTACGATATTCGTCACAGCTTCTTACCAAGAAGATATGTAAATTTTTGAAACACTCATCAGTGTTTTAGTATTAATTCTCGCAAGCCCAAACTTGGTGCAAATGTAGAATGCTTTATTTGTAGTTAAAAAGAGAAAGAGTCTACAGTCTGAGCTCAAGTTGAGCATTCTTGCTGGCTTCTTGACCAACAGGCACTATAGACTCCTAAATGATGGGAGCATGATGGCATGGAACTACCTTAGGTGTAACCGTATTTGTACAATCAATAGTTTTAGATCTACTAACTCAGATAGCCTACTTTGTTTGCACATTGAGAAAAAACTAGGCTTGAAAGAAATATAGGCGTCGAAACTCCATTGGATAGAGCCTTTAACATATTCCTATACTCTTACAATATCCCTATGGGGATACATAAAAACTCACCATGAGATGAAATACTCGCAGATTTTTATCTGGGTGGACAAGCACAAACCTGAGAAAAACTATTTAGTACCTATGTTTCCTAAAAAAGAATCTAAGAAAAAACAGAATATCGGATTAAGTTAACATAGAACTGGTTACCATATTTCAGATTGCCAGCAAAATGAACAATGGCTGGGGGTGCCCCAAGGATTTGGTAGTGCACAGCTTCTTTCGTGCTCTACCTTTCCATCCAAAACATATCAATGAGGTCAGAGTTTTAAATTCTGACAGCAAGTAGCTTTACCATTACACAATTTACAGAATATACACATACCAGAGGAACAATCAGAGAAAACTTCGAGAGCATTTGTGTTACAAGGGGTCTCGCAGCAGGAAATGACCATCGTTCAAAGGACCTCGTAGACATCCTCGCATTCAACAATGCCAGGACCATCTGCATCCAGACAGCATGTGTGATCAAAAATTATACAATAGTTTTTCTAGTGTATCAATCCTTACGACTGACCAATCCACCATTCAAAAAGTGTTCAGTGGGCATAAACCTTTTGGCACCTTCTCCTGAAACCCCCATTTAGCCAGAGTCCAGACATATGGAGAGCAATTGGCTTCTGAAGAGGATTTAAAATTGTGCATGCTAATGGCCTTTAGGTGCTTTGCATTTGTAAACTTTATACATAATATGGCCCTTAAGAAGCACAAAAGCCACAGTGGAACTTCCGTACAAGTGCATACCTCATTCCGAGATGCCATCAATACCAAATTCGGCCATAGTTCACTCTCCATAAAGATGCCAGCTTCTGGATGCCAATGCGCAAGAAATCTCTCCACAGCATCTGAAGTATCAATAGGCGCAAACTGCATAATGGATCTTTTAGTGGCAGACAAAAAATCATTTGTATACAAGCTTTTCAGACTAAAAGTGCAAATGTATAAAGTCAAAACTCCAGATAGCCGAATTAACAAAATGTTCCATGGGTGTGTACATTCACATAAATAGGTCCTTTATTCTAAAGAGACTAAAACAGCACACTGACATGGCACAGGAATTGGAGTAGCCAAGTAAGCTTAGACATCACCAATCATGTTGCACTTTCACATATAAGATTATTTTTCAGAAATAAAACTAAGGTAAATCAAAAGGGTATCAAGAGTAGGGTTATAGCTTATTGCTACCTATATGGTCCAACTTGGAACTCAAAGTGCTTGATACCAAGAAAATTTTGGCTTGTACTATAATGGTGTACAAGGACCCAAAGGGATTCCCTAACTTCCTACAAGACAACATTTAGTTGGACACTTATGGTTTTCGATTCCATCTTAATAAGACTGCAAAATAAACTTGAAGGGTTTGCCTCAATTAATCAGAATTCAAAAAAAACTCCAAGGGTTTTACCTCAACCTCCGCCATTTGACAAACTTTTATTTATTACCTTACTCAATATGTATAAATCAAAGTAATGTGTTACAGCTTTATGGTTAATAAGTTGCAAGCCTGCATTTGACCTGTCATATCAATCCCTAGTTCTCTGCTGCAAAAATTGGCTATACTCCTGTTGTAGCATGGACAACTACACCTGAAAACATGATTCGTTAATGGTAATACTCCAATGGATCTTCCTATGAGCAGTTCGTCTGCTGAACTCAGCCGTAAACAGTGCAGACAGAATGAAACATCAGCTTCTCTAAAAAAAGGCCCCTTATATAGCTTGACCCCTCAGCCAATACTTTCCCCGTTAAGCATCTATAAAGTGTTTTTTCCCTTGGTCAACCCTGGACTCTCTTGATCCCACGTGCTTTTTATAAGGAGAACTTGTGCCACATTTGCTAAGCTAAATATTACAAGATAACCCATCAAAACCTCACAGTTCTCTAATAGCAGGCATCCCATTACCAAAGTTGACATCAAGTGAAAACATTCAAAAATCTATCCTACATTCATTCACAGAGGTACTAAGGGACTTGGTATTGCAATTTGAGACCATGTACAATCTGCAGTAAACTGGGGTGGTACACGTTTTTAAGCTAGAACCCCCAATCCAGTTATAGCCTCATCCCACAAATAGGCAGTTACAAGGAAGCCCTCACCATTCTTAGATCAAGGACTAGAACATCTCGTGGAAAACTCCAGAGTGCAGCATCAATCTCATGACACTTCATTCAAGCTACAGCTGCTTGTGAAGACTATAATAATTTCATTTTAGTCTCGCCTACACATTCTCTTCATTCAAGCTACAGCTCCTTGTGAAGAGTATAATGATTTCACTTTAGACTCGCCTAAATGAGCATTTCTAAGCAAAAACTCATCCTCTAAGATAGATAATTTCACTTTAGACTCGCCTAAATGAGCCCAAACTCATCCTCTTTTAATTAAAAAACATAGTGCAATATCAATCTCACGACAGTCACTCACGAGGTTGCAAACCATAAACCCATTACGCATGGCAGGGACTCTCAAACATACATATCCACATCCCCACATACTTGAGCATCCACTTATCCAAAGGTCTTCTTTGTCGACACTCCGGAGGTGAAGGGCAAACCAATAGAGACAAAGGCTAGCACTAAAGGAGAAGGCTAATCAAAAAGAATTCGACCTGAACTGGTTGTAAGGACTAAAACAATTCTACATAAAATCAAATGCTACCTTGACCTGCAAGAACCATGTACATGTCCTTGGAGACCTGACCTTTGCCACCTTATATTTGTATCTCAAGTGCATTGCTCCAAATTCAGGCACCTCAAAATCACTATTGTGCTTGACCACCAAAGTAGCATGCGTGCGTGTCTGCATGCGCACATGCACATGCACAAATGCATCCGTGCACTAAATGAATTATTGCTCTTCTCCCATGTTGGCAAAGACCCTGAAACAATGGATGGTAGACACCTCACAACCCACCTACCCAGCAATAGAATTAACCAACCATTGGTTTGGGTCCTTACCCATATCAAGGATATCATCCACTCTAGGAGTCCTCACTTGAAAGGTACCCCTCCCATTTCTGGGCCTAATTCTACCTTCGAAAATGCTCTAGGGTTAGCCTTATTCCTACAATTTCCCATTGTCTTAGGTCGCACTCTTTGGCATAGCACACTTACTAAGGAGCATCACGCCTCACCTAGAATGAGGAGCAAGAAGGCCAGTCGGCAGTCTTGACACACTAAATGTGGGAGAGAAAAAGCCTCCTACATGTGGGGAGCTCACTAAAATTGCCTACATAAAACGTTGGCCCATCTTGCCCAGAAGCCCAATCTCTGCACAATGCCTTTGAGAAGACCAATCCACCCTTTCTCAAAATCTACGAGAAGGATTGCAAGTGGCTCCTGTCATACCCAACTAGTGGCCTCCTAAAACTGAAGACACTATCGTCAACACTCTGCTTTTGGACAATGCCAATCTCCGTGTCATGTACATGCACACAAATGTGTGTTCGTGCACTGCATGAATTGTTACTTCTTGTCCCATGTTGGCAAAGACCCTGAAACAATGAATGGTAGACACCTCACAACCCACCTACCCAGCAATAGAGTTAACCAACATTGGTTTGGGTCCTTACACACATTAAGGGTATCATCCACTCTAGGAGTCCTCCCCTTAAAGTACCCCTCCCATTGGATTACTAGGCCTAATTCCCCCATAGAAAATGCTCTAGGGCTAGCCTTATTCCTACAATTGTCCATTGTCTTAGGTCCCACTCCTTGGCATAGCACACTTACTAAGGAGCATCATCGCCGCACCTAGAACGAGGAACAAGAAGAAGGCCAATTGGCAGTCTTCACATACTAAACATGGGAGAGAAAAGGCCTCCTCCATGTGGCCTACAATGCTCAAGAGGCTTCTAGTGAGCCGCACCCACCCAATAGTTGAAGTTGGGTGGTTACGGGGGAGCTGGTACAGGGAGCTCCCCCATAAAAGGGAAAGGGGAGTGGCGTTGGGATGTCTAAAAGCAGCTTTCCATCTCTTTCCTTCTGCCCTTTTCCCTGCAGCCCATTTACAGCACAACAAACTGGATGTGCACAGAAACAGCCAGGAGCAGAATGCCAAATTTCAGCAAGGGAAGGGCTAATCATTTGAGCAAGGGGGTGCAGAGCTGCAGTGAACTCTCAAACAAGGAGCAGAATGGTGCAGATCTGAATACAGAGGTCCAAGGAGCAAGATGTGAGTAAACCTGTTATGATGCTTGTAATGGGGAGTAGATCTTCCTTAGAGGTGGTCTCAGTTTAGGAAATGAGAGGGTAGACAATGGTCTCTAGTAGTACGAGGCATAAGTGGCCCAAAGGCTAGTTATGCCTTGTTAGGAGTTAGTAAAATTAGTATTACCTTAGTAGTATCACGAGTACTATACCTCCCAAAGGGACTAACACTCAATTACTGCACAGTAGTGCATCCAGATGTCTCTAATAGAGGGACATGGATGACTGCCATCACTGGGACCTGTTTCAGCCTCACATAGTAGTATCTGTCTGGATTATAAGCAATGTACGTAACCAATTGTGAGAGTCTAACAAAAACCATAAACTCCATCACCACACACCCACGGACAAACTAGCATCCATTTATACAAATGTCTTCGTATTAAGTTTCTCTCAGCATTCCGGAGATCACCTCTTAGTTGAAAGGTAATCCCCCTCTGGTCTGCTGAGGATCGATGCATAGGCTCCTCACTTTTCTGACCTTTGTCTACTGCTACACCAAACATAAACTCATGCCCTTTGGTCGTTTTCATGCTGCATGCTTTATATATATGTGTCTCCCTGCTTTGTCCACTGAATCACTTTGCACGTATATTTGTACTTGTTTATGGTGTATGCAGCTGGTAAGAGTGTGCCTCTTCATCAAAGGATATAAATTTTCCATTAAGGGTGTGGCTCTCGTGACTTCCCAAACATATATTCACTGTCTCCTCAGAGCACAGGGATGCACCTACATGATTATTTGGTTTGAGTGTTCAGATTTATGTAAGTGACTTATTCCTAGGATCCCGTAATCACGCAACTACAGATTTTTTAAGAACAATACTATTATTACTTCTTACATATCTCAACGTCCAAGAAGAAATATGGTATTGGGCATCAATCACCTCACCTGGATGAGCACACCATCAGGAAGAATTTGTCGCAAAACAAAACTGCAATTGTAAGGAAGTCATTCCATTGTGAGATCAGGCAGTTATTTGCACAAAAACAAACAACATCTAAGGTGAAAGCAACAAAAGTAAAACAATGGCCTTTGGTTTGACTTATTATGAATAACATTATGAACTTCTTCTAGAGAAAGAAGGTAAGACGACAAGACTGGTCAGCAATAGTATACCACTCGCTTTGCTTTACAAAGACAAATAAAGTGGTGAGCTCCATTATACAAAGTCCCACGGAATACGTATCGTCCAGTTAAATGGCTATGTCTTTCAAGTATTGTTATAGACAGAATGAAATCTCACTTACTAGGATGTCACTGTAGAAGTTGTTAGAAGAATATTCAAAGAAGGCCTCACTAAAATGCAATGCTTGATCACTGGGATTGCTGCCATTCCTTCCCCTGAGACCAATAGCAGCCTTATTTCAGCGCGCATTTAAAAAGTATGAGAGATAAGGGGAAAAAATCCTGTATCCATAATATTAGCTTCTAGCAATTAGATCCCTATTAACAGGTTTTTTTTAAGAGAATTAAAAAGAAAACGTTAACATGGAAGACTGGCTGAATATGCATTCAATTGATGTAGGACAGATCTTCAATTTTTATGTGAAACTGAAGGTCCGAGTATATAAGACACGCACCTACAGAGACGGCGTGGAACCAGAGAAGGGGACCGGGGGGGCGGGATAAAGTTGCATGGCCAAGGCGCTCCTCCCATTGCAATGAATGCTCAAGCCCACGTCGCCGTCTCCAATGAAGGTGCAACAGCAACAAGGGCGATGCAGCAGAAGTGAGAGCTCGGTAGAGAGCTATGATCCGGCTCCCTGATCTTCCACATGAAGGCATCTGAGCAGCAAGGATTCATATGCCTTCTGTGCACACTGGATCTGCCCAATTTGAGTTCTGCTCTCACCCTGGGCACTTGAGAGGTTTTACAAGCCATTGAGAGACCTTCCAGCTGAGGTGGCAAACTGAAAGCAATCCCAAGAGCCAAACCTTGCCTGACCCTTGCAATCGGACTCCACCAACACTTGCTTAGCCGCCGCAAGGATCCGGCAACCAATGAAAAGCTGCCATCATCCTCACAGAACTCTCCCTGAGCATGTGCCCATAAATCGAACCTATGTCACTCTGGACACATGCAGCACTTTTGGCAGGGTCCAATTAAGGAAGGCAATCCAATGTTTGACTCAAGTCGACTGAAGTCAATCAGATGCCTGACGGATGCACACGGACTACCCAGGCGGGCAAGGATCGGCAATCTAATAGAAATTAGGGACAAGGGTCGGCACGAGGAGAGTATCCAATAGAAATGACAGACACTTCTTCTCGAATCTTAATCTGAACATGTTCCGTCTTCACTAGCCACAATTGGAACCACACATGTGCCCAACCTCTTTGCTGAGAAAGCTCAGTATGCTCTTGCTCGCCATCCAAGATGTTGTACGACTCATTAAGTACTTAATTTGCTAAAACGCTTCATTCAAAGTTCTAACGTTTTTTAAACCTGCCCAAGGGGGAAGGCCTAAGCAAAGATTAGGCCGTTTACATAGTGCCCAATTACAACCCAATGTGTGGGCGCCCAAAAAGAGTCCTCGCCAATCTAGAATGGGCGCACCCCATTACACACCAGCTGCCCATCATGGCATTTATAAAATCGAGTGCCTACCCATGGGCACCCCCCCCTTTACACACTGCCCAACAGCCGCCCAACAATGGTTTTGTAAACTGCCAATGATCTGTGGGACCCTAAAAACACAAGCGATTGGCATATTTGAAGGGTGCCCATCATTGTGCAGCCAAGCTTGGTTGCCCACCAAAGGGCTTGGAGAAGGCAACACGTGAAGTCCACGTAGGACTAGAAGGTTTGGTCGTTGGCGATGTGTGTGTAACGAGATGCCCGCCCATTGTTAAAAACTCATCTCCTATTGGTTCAAACGGCTACCCAACAATGCGCACCTCTAAGTGTGTAAACAACCTTAGAGTACTTGGAAAGGGAAATTTCTCGTAATTTTTATTTTGAAAATCTGTGAATTCTTATTGGCAAAAGAAGGTCGCATTTACATGGAGTCTCTGCCATGGCTTAGAGACTTTGACGTCACTTTTAGGTTATTCTTAGGTTGAATCAATTAATGTGTGCCACATTGTTTGGAGGAGGAGCCAATGCATTTAGTGATTTCACCATCAACCCTAATGTCTTTGTAGAAACCATAAGGTCCATACCTCGAGCTTTGAATGGCGCCCACTTGTTCTTAATGGAGTCTGAACTGGCATTAGGTAGCAATTGAAGATGATGTTTCTAACAAGCATCTTAATCATTTCCAACATTGCGCACAGCAAACGTGATTCAAGTGGTAGTGATTACTTCATCGCGTGCGTGATGACTTCCAAAACTCTTGCGTGTATCACTATCATTTATTGCAAGATGAATGAACAAGGGGTGAGAAGGCAACCTCTAAAGCTTTTGTGACTCATTGCAACAAAGCAAGATCTATATTCGTTTGAGTTGAGCAAGTGATTTTGATCTACCTCCATCTTTGTTTCACACTTGATATGTGGCTAGTATGTCTTCCTACTATTCGTGACCCTTTCAATGTGTTGTTGTAGGCAAGCGAGGATTCTGTCTAGTGCCGTCGATCCCACCGCTCCTCCCCCTTGGCAAAGCTAGTGCGTTAACGTTTACCAAACCTTCTAGTAAGAATGGCCATCTGTTTCTCTATCATTGTATGAAGTAAAGTCGACCTTCCAAATAGCAGTGGTCTTGCATTTGCACCTTCTTCTTCTTCTTGTCATAGGGAGCACACTCCAATGTTCGAATACATGCACAATAGAAGCCTTGATCGCCACCTTCATCATCACGCCAACCCAACTCTTCCATGGATTTCGCGCATACATTTCTAAGGTCGTGAGTGTCTTGGAATATTTGCATCATTGGGCCAATTCTCCCATCGTTACTAGTTTACAATTTAGGGTTTATTACATGGAGATTGGGTTTACTATAGGGATTCCCTAGCTCTGTGCTCTCGCAAGAGATCATTTCATGCATCATGTCAAATATTGATCCAACACTCTTGCCTTTCCTCTTCTTTCCAACTTAGTGTTGATTCTTTTGTTTAGAGATCGATTTCAAAGGGCATGCCTGATGAATGCTATTCACCATTTTCCTTATTTAAATTTGCCACTCAATTTTCCAGTCTTGACTTTCAAATATCATATTACAAGGTTTTAAAGCCTACAAATTTCATGGCATCTTAGTTGTAAAGTATGGAATGCAAGCAACTTTGGCAGCCACTTACTCCCAAGGATAAATTTCTCACCCAAACAAACGCTAGCCCTCTCTAACTTGGAATATAATAGATATTCCCACCTCTCAACATCCTCAATAGAAAGAAACTTCCTCATTGTCCTTTTAGTCTCCAACTACTAACACGTTCTAAAATTCCACATAGAAGCCAAATAAGCAATTGTCGTATAGTTAGGACATGCTAAATGACTAGGACATAGGCATTCCATCCCAAACACAAACCATGCCAACCATGAAACGATGTTGTATTACCAAGACATTGGCATTGCATCCCAAACACAAACCATACCAACCACGAAACCCAACGCCCCTAAAACCTCAAGAGAAGACTCAACCTTTTGCTTGTCAGATTCCATTAACATAATTTTTTCCTTCTTTTGCACCATCTTCCATCTTTCTTCACCCAAAATCCAGCTCTAACAACAAATTGATCCATAGCCTTATCAATCCCTGCACCCACTTCTAGCGAGGGTATCTCTTATTATGGCACCACCTTAGTCCCTTGCAACCCCTCCCCAAAAACATTCAAAGCATCACTCTCATCCACCATATGCTTATGGGGCTTTGCTAGGACTATTATGAGCAAAGTGACCCTTCTCCTTGCAAATAAAGCAAGTATCCAAGAAAGAACCGAAGCACATGTGTTGAGTATGCACCAAACCATTTGAAAGCTTGACATCCAAGGATTCAGTTACTCTATTAGACATGAAAGAACAACTCACCAAAACATTGCAAGCTGCCTTTAACACAAACCACAGGAGAAAGAACCCTTGCCCCAAGAATCTCAACACATAACTCAAATTCAAGTAGACTTCCAAGCTCATCAAACAAAGGAATGCTCCCTATGAAGAACATATAGACCCCTCCTCTCGCAAACTTTTCCAATTTATACTTAACCTTTTCGAACAGCATCTCAGATCAAAACAAGTGCTTCCTCATGCTTAGCCTCCTACAATCAACATGAAATATTGACATGCAATAGTGTATGAGCCTCCTCATCATAAATTTCTGAAAACCCTTCACAAAAGAACTAATCAACCTTTTGCATATGATGGTAACTGCTCCTTTACTATCTTCTCCTTACTAGAAGACCCAATCCCACATTGAATCACCCCGAACGTCCCCCTTAGTATGTATAGGCATCAGGCTCACTGAACCTCTCACCTCATAACTTGATCTAATACCTTCTTGACACAGTGACATCTTGACCCCTCACTCTAAGAGTTGAAGCTAGGTTTAGAAAAACTCCCTCCGTAACACCCTAGAGCATGCACTAAGCTTCCCCTTGATGCTCCTCTTTGTCCATTCCCAACTCCTCCTTTTATGGCTATCCTTGCAAGAATGCTCACTCACTCTTCATCCCAAAAATCGTAGGGTGGGTGTGCCCAGTAGATGTTTCAGACCACCGTGCATTGTGGAGCCACAAAATAAGAGCATATAGCATGGAGAATGAGACATGGGTCACCTTTCACGCATGCATACACGTTAGTAAATATGACTCTAGTCTTTTTTTGTAGAGCTAGGTGGTTCTAAGCATGCATGAGACACTTCAAGTGTTGAGGCATCATAATGATTGAGAGTTTGAGTGCAAACAGATAATAAGAGGATTCACACATAATGTTCATCATCAAATTCATTCTCTTTCCACATGTAGAGGCATAATAATGATTGAGATTTTGGGCGTATGTTCATAAGTAAGAGGATTTGCACATATGTTGATTACCAACTTTGTTCTCTTGCAAAATCTTTTATTGATTTTAGTTGCAACAATGAGACACTATCACTTGAGCATGATGAAGGTGATGGTTGAGTTGAGCATGACCATGAGATGCAAAGGTAGAGTTGCTTTCTAAAATATGCTTGTTTCTCATTAAGAAGTGCTTCTTTAGACTTGAATAAGGACGAATAAAATTTTACTTGAATTTTTTACATGGCGATATGTTGTGCATCTACCCTACCTCTACTAATATTTTTGTTGTGAATTATATTAATAAAGCTTATCTTGGATGGTATTAAAGTGTCCCTTGGGTACCTTGGTTGTCTGTAAGAACCTAAAACAAAACAAGATGCAAGCATATGAAGGAATGATGGAGTACGACACCAAATATCTAAATGAGCCTCACATTCACATGGTTGTGCATATTGTTAGTTTTAAGGAGATAAATCGTAATGTGCACTTACACACCAAGTATGGTGTTTTCCCTACATTGAACAACTTGTTATTTGTGGAAAATTTCACAATCTTCTATGGCCTTGATAAAAAAATACCTACATGCCTTGCTTCACCTTAGCTCCTCTTTTTTCTATACAATTCCATGGAGAGTGGGGATCCCCCAATAAAGGGTTGACCCCCTAAATATACCTCCAATAGCATAGTGTGGTAATATAGATGTTGATATGCATCTTGTAACATTGCCATTGGAGGATGGATCTTACCCTTCTTTCCAAGTAGTAATTGAATGGTTTCTCTTCACACACATTGAGAGACCTCTAATCACCAAGCAAATTGGAATAGGTTGAATGATAGGGGGTGTCTCAACGTTCAACTTAAAAGGTTGGGAGTAGAGGGATCTCAATGACCTCAAAAGCCTCCAAGGGAGTACTTGGAGGGGAACCAACAAAAAGAGGGGGGAAATGTATCCTAAAGGGGGGCATCTCAATCTATGAGCTTGAAATAGGGTTTGGGTACATTGATGAGACATCCCCCTCCAATCACACCAAAGCATGAACAGCTAGGGGGCATTATAAAGCAATCAAAAGCTTTGATCTCATTATTATGTCCTCCTCCCTCCGTAATCTGCCCCTTACTTGTTCAAAAGTTCCCCCTTTTCAACCCCTAACAAACAAATTAATAGTTTAACCACTTAAAGAATATGATTTTGGGTTTTGTAGGGGTAATATGTGTACCAAATATTAGTGTGTAAATTAATTACTTGGTCAATTAAAAATCAAAATTCAATTGCCATGGTTCAACTAATGAAAAGGAGAGGTGAAATTGGAAGGATTCATTAACAATTTACATAGGGAACGTTGGAAAGGCAATTTTTATAGTCGACAACCCAATCCAATAGTGAAAAGACATATTCTAATCTAAAAATGAGTCCCAATACAGATATTCATTTGTACATTGGAGAGGGCCCCCTCTATTCCCATATAATATAGAGTTCCCTCCAACTTAGTTCAACAAAAGTAGCCTAGCTTTGTGTTTAGAAAATACATGTAAGGGTAGCCAATCAAGGGTTTATATTTCCCCACACAAGGCTAGAAACTGGGTGTGAATGGTTACTGTGAATAAGACTCACTTGTTCCAAATTTAATTGGGATTCTAGTATCATATATTAGCTCATAAGTATTCTAGTATCATATATTAGACCATAAGTATTGTAGTATCATATATTATCTCATAAGTATTCTTGCAAGATCTCATGTCCTATATTGTGTAATGGACAAGATGGTGGGTCACACCATCTCCTAAATTTTCACTGAGTTTGGCTCCATTGGTGAAATGAAACCCTCTTTTATCCTCCACCTCTGTGTAATTATCAATATTAGAATAAAAGAATATCCCTACCATTGTCAAAATAAGCATTGAAAAAAGGCATCCACAATGCAAACCCACCCCTAACACATTGCCCTTCCTCTCTTTTTATTTAATGTACCCCTTCCAATCTTCCAAACTTGCTCTCCTTCCCCCTTCTTTCTCTTTATTTATTCCTCTCCTCTTTACTAAAACCCTTTAATTTATATTTTATTGTAGATTAACATTTTTTAATTCTCCATTCAAAAACTAATTATTTAAGGATATTTACTTTGGATTAGGGGCTTAGCTACTTTTCTTTATCATTAGAAGATAAGGACAAAGAGAGAGAGAGAGAGAGAGAGAGAGAGAGAGAGAGAGAGAGAGAGAATTTTTGGCACCCCCAAGGAATCTTGGGCTAAAATATCATGCTTTTTTGGGGGCAAAATGAAACATATTTGCAAAACTTTTTCTAGTTGGCTAGGCATGCAGACCTTGTTTTTTATGTAGTGGGGCACTAAAGATAGGCATTGAGCAAGTTATGCCTTTGGCATGCCACCACACAGAAACACGCTACTCACCTTCCAACACTCCTCCAAAAACTCAAAACTCCATAGTTGTTACTTTTTCTTTCAAGCATAGGAGGGCCCTCTTTTCCCACCATCTCCCCATGAGCTAGACCATGGTAAGTTGGAATGTGCAAAGGCTATATGATCATGCACAGAAATAGCCACATAGTTGATACTTCTCCACGAGTTTCAAAGAGTTGTGGCATCAATCGATATCCTCTTGCTTTAAGAGCACATGTTTTCAATAGAGGACATCAAATGAGAGCACCAACTCCTCCCAAAGAGAGGCCTTGAGGTGTGGTCCCTTGCAGTGGGCAGGAGTGTAGCGATTTACGTTTTAATAACTCATTCATTGGCCATGCATGTGGTTGATTGGGGAAAGACTATTGGAGGTCATCAACCTCTCCAAGGTGGGGATCCTAGACATTTACGCCCTTGCTTATTGATAGCCATGCCCCTCTTTTTGGAGGCAACTTATAGAAAGCCTCTTTAAATGTAGACTCTTGGATATTTGGAGGAGGCTTTAACAATCTAGGGTTTGAGGAGGATAAGTAGGGTGTAACCTACTTCTCAAGAGCTTCTCAATGATGCACTCTGCCAAGTAGAGTACTTGGGAGTATTTCATATTCACAATCAATGGTTGAGACCTCTGGACGGGGTTGGAGTTCTCTAGGTACCCTAATAGTCTTTGCACCTTTAAACAGTGGCGACATGACGGTTTGCTAGAGACTTGATAGATTTTATATGGGGATTGGGCAATGCATTGGGGGGGGAGCCATGGGTAGATTGGATGGGACAAGGATGTAAGATCACTCCTAGATCGTGTTGCACTTAGAGAAGCCATGTTGCAAAAACTCCCATAAAATGGAGTCCACATTCTCAATGCTTTGTTACTAAATGAGGAGGTGTAATAGGCTATGGAAGAGATTTTGTAGTATCTAGGAAGCCCCCCTAGGTTGGTGGGTCTACTTGGGTAGTTGATCCAATTCAGAGGAGGAGTGAGGAGCTTTAATCCCAAGCTCTACGTTGACACTACTCTCTGTGTGTGTGTGTGTGTGCGTGTGTGTGTGTGTGTGTGTGTGTGTGTGTGTGTGTGTGTGTGAGAGAGAGAGAGAGAGAGAGAGAGGCGGGGCGGGGGGGAGGCATTGAGATAGAATGAGGATAGAATTTGGCTTTCATAGAGCATCTTAGGGGGTAGGACCCAACTTCATAGTCACTACCAAATCAGTATGAGAGTGCTTAGCTAAACCTCTAGGCCATGGAGATCCATCAAGCTCAGTTCTCCTATCATTACTGTAGGGCATGGTGAAACCAATAAGGAGATGGGATTGAGGCTTTGTTCTTAGCAGGGCAGTCCATGCAGGCATGCCCAACTCCGCATTCCCTGAACACAGGTTGGAATGTAATGGGGTTACCCTTGTGTGGGCATTCTGCTATGCGGTGGTTTTCTCCACAACCGAAACACTTGATGGGTGTTCGATATGTGGTGGGCCTTACTTGATTAGCATACACCAAGATGAGTCCTTTAGCACCATCCATGTAGTACATAGGGTATTCTGTTTCATACTCATAGTGAGGTTCCAGCTCTTCAAGTTGGAGTTGTTGCACAAGAACTACTGGATCAAGATTGGGAGCCCAAGGATATTGCGGAGGATTGGGATTCCTCATTAATTGAGGCACTTGTGTTCTCACTGAAGGTGGGTCAAGACGTGGCACTTGTGCATTAGGTGCCAATGCCAGTGCCAGTTGCCTATATACTAGGATTGGTGGCTATTGGTATTGTTGGGGCCAGGTTTGTGCTACCCTCATATTATAAAAATAGGTATTTACATCATGCCCTGCAACATTGCAAATGGGACACCATAACCATGGGGCTGAGCCACTTCTGGTGGGTTCAGTCTCCTCAAGATTGGGCATTCATTGGCTGTATGGTTGGCCATAAAGTGTGGGTACCAAACATTTTCTCACCGCAGGTACTATGGTGGCTGAGAGATGCACAACTTTTGCTCGATGGCCTACATCATTTCATCTTTTACTCTTAGGACCATGGCTTCCACTCTGTACTCGGTGGCGCAACCCTTGTTGGAAGTGCTTCCCTTCTTTGAAGATTTCTTCTCACGATGATTTGATTTATAGCCATCACTATCACTGTCAGAATCGGTCATGACTTGATTTATAGCCATCACAGTCACTATCACTCTCAGAATCGGTCATGCCATCCTCAATGTCAATTGTAGCTTCATAAGCGTCATTGAAATGTGAATAGCTCTGCTGACTTTTTTCATGTCCTTGCAAAAGGATGTTTCAATCTAGAGATAAACCATGCTATGAGGTACTTGCCGTCTGGATGGGAACACATGTTGCTATTAATCTTTTCATCCTTCCTAAGTATGCTTTGACCTTTTCTTTCTTAGCATTGCTATATTTTGCCTAGTTGTAATGTGGGGTCATCTTGCAGCCTTTCTGTTTGGAACCTTCTTCTGAACTGCTCAGATAGCAGTGCCCATATGGCTCTTTCCACCTATGAGAAGGCCGAGGTACCATTCTAAAGCCTCATCAGTTAGGGCCATCGAAAACCAGGGAGCCATCGAAAACCAGGGAGCTTTGGTTTCATTTGACTGATCGCCTCCAGCACAACATGCTGTGTCAAAGAGTTGACGGGCTTGGCGGGATCCCCTCGTCCATTGTACTTTGGCATTTCTAAGTTTCCAAAGTGTCTTCTGCCATTGTTGTTGTTGATGTTGCGGTTGCATTGTTGACCAAAGTAATCTACAAGATGCAAATCATCGTTATCTATTTCTTCAACCCTTAGGTCCTCGATGCTGCTTATCGATGGTGAGAGGTTGAATTCTTGGAGAGCATCGAGGACCGAAGAAATCTCGCAAAAGTATGCAAGTGCTAGTCTGAGGTGTGTACACAATGCTTAATTGTATCTTTCAAGTGAGTGCATTTGACTTTGAAATTTGCAATTGATTTTGACCTTCGTAGCTCGATAATAGCAAAAAATATGCAATTGACGGATCAAAATCACTGCCTACGTAGTAGTGACTACCGAGACTGAAAACGATGGTAAAAAGACTTGAAAATTATAATTTGATATTGGACTTTGCATGCGTGAATCATGGCATTAGACTAGGTGCGATTTGGTCTTCAAACGGCCAAGATACAAGCCCCCGAAGAAGAGGTAAAAATGTTAGGGGGGTTAGAGATGTGTCATTGCATTAGGGACCATCGTATTAATAATGTGCCTAGGATTGTCTCACATGAGTGGGGGAATGTGCTAGTGAAGACAGATCGTCAATCAG